>NW_008236622.1:1778919-1784914 GCF_000691975.1 Corvus brachyrhynchos
CTTTCCCTTTCTTATGCCATTTATACAAATGCCTTTAATGCAATGTATCTATTTAATTTCCATCAAAATGTTATTGCCCCAACACCTGAGTGATATTGGCTGTTGTTAGGTCTCAGAAGCATGCCCTGGGAAGGGAGTGGGTGATGCTGCTTCCTCCAGGTAGGGTCCATCAGCCGTGTCACACCTTGTCACAACCTATCTGTCGCCCAGGAGGCAGGGTTTGCCTCAAGCTGATGTGCACCTGTCACTGAGATATATATATATATTTTTTTTTTTTTTTTTTTTTTTAATTTCCCCCCCCTCCCCCCCCAGTATCAGTTTTTCACCAGGATCAGTCATGCCAGTATTTAGCATTCAGACAAATTGCAGGGATATTGGGACTCCATATTGTTTCAGTGTGAATAAGAATAAAATGCAGTTGCTTGTAAAGAAGCACAGCTCTTTTTGTGGGGGACGTGGCAACTGACTTTCAATACCAACATCTGATAATCTTCTCCATAATCATCTGTACCTTATGCTCAGCAAACACTCAGGAATCATTTCCTTGAAACTTTTTTTAATAGCTCAGAGTGCATCTACTGTGAGGCTGTAGGTTATAAAATGACTAATAAAGTGTAGGGTTATTTCCATGTCAGAATTGGTAACAACTGTCTTTATCTGGGTTTTTCCACAAGCCTCAAGGTAAAATAAAGCAGGCAGCATTGCAGAGAAGAGAGAAATGAATGACAACACATTGTACAAATCTGTGGGATTTTTTGACACTTGACTTTGTACTGTCATTTTAAAAAATTCTGCCTTCTATTTACTTGTCAGAACTGGATTTAATTCTTATATGCTGCAAGGAATTCACCATGTTAAGATATTGATATAACAAATTGCCAAATGTTTTAGGGATTGATTCTTGCTGACCAAAATGGGCTTTCAGATTGGGAGTCTTTTTTTCCAGAAAACACCTGCTGAGATAGAAGTCTGACAGCTGCACAAAAGAAATATACAGTTTGTTTAGTCTGCTCCTATCTAGCAATTGGCAGATGCTATCAAAAATTGCATTTTTAAAATGAAAATTACCTAAGAATTTGGCAAAGGACCGTGGTTAAAATGGACTGAGTGGCCACTGTCAGGTGAGTATTACCAGACTGACTGGTTGTTACTTCTGTCAGTCTTTCTTCAAAATTATGACAGGCCACACAGCAGGGAGCAAATGATCATTAATACTTCATCCCCTGGGACACAATAAACTGCCATTCACTTGCATACAAATAAAATACATAAAGCTTGTCAGACAAGGTGACAGAAAAAGGTGCCTTTTCAAAATTATTTTATGCTGCAGTGGGATGTGATCAGTTAAGACACATTTCTGTATTGTGTAGTGCATGATCTTGACAGCAGCACCTTTGAATTCATTCCGGTTTAAAAATATATTTTAATGCTTTTTCCTGATGCTTATTTTATTTCATTAGAAGAACATAAGATTTTGAGCACTCCTCAGCTGTGCAGTGGAAACTTAAGAATAGATTTTGCAGGAGAATACTCCCCTGGAGCCAGTGCAGTTTCTGCCGTCTAACCCAACACCAGAACAATCCTGGCTCTCCATGCGTGCCGCTGTGCACTCAGCACAGGTGAACGCTGAGCCCCAGATCAAGAGATGACCACTGCACAAAGACTCCCAAGCTAAAATACAAGCTTTTCTAAACTTCAATAAGCTATTTTCACATTTTTGTAAGCAAAAAATCTAAAAAAAAAAAAAAAAAAAAAAAAAACTCCCCTGGAGCCAGTGCAGTTTCTGCCGTCTAACCCAACACCAGAACAATCCTGGCTCTCCATGCGTGCCGCTGTGCACTCAGCACAGGTGAACGCTGAGCCCCAGATCAAGAGATGACCACTGCACAAAGACTCCCAAGCTAAAATACAAGCTTTTCTAAACTTTCAATAAGCTTTTTCACATTTTTGTAAGCAAAAAATCTAAAAAAAAAAAAAAAAAAAAAAAGAAATATTGTTACACTGTATTATACTCATGGTAAGGTCAGAAAGAGGCTGGAATGTGAGGTATTTGCTTAGCTACTGCTTCCAGTAATGCTTTTCTGTGCTGGGAAGTGCACTGAAAAAGATAATTACTGATTTATGAGGAGATTTTACATATTCTGCCTATAGGGGTGTTTTGTTTTGGGTTTGTTTGTTTGTTTTTTGACACATCTACCAATGAATTATTAGGTGGTTACTGCACTGCAAGTTTTGTGTAGGCAAGGCACATAGGGTTGCCTAACAAGTCAGTGTGGAGCTTCATAATATCACTGTGTTGACAATGAATTCCTTTGGTTTTTACTGGAAAAACAAATTTTCTGACATGCTCTTTATGCTTCAAGCCCCTTTACTCCTTTAATATTTCCCATGGAAATATATGGGATGTACTGCATAGTGCTTTGTGCAAGCTTTTGTTTGAAATATTTAAATTTCAGTAAAATGATACCTTTTTAGGAAGCAGAAGATATGTTATCAAATATTTTGTCTGCTTTGTGCAGCTACAGCAGTTTCTATCATACTAACAGATCTTATTTACAGAACTTTGATGTCATACTTTGGTGCTTATTTCATTTTCAGGGCAGGTGAAGATATTTGCCCTTTTCCTTTGCCAGAATTGATTCTTAATTACTGTTTTCACAGTTTGGTTGTGCTTGGTTTTTTCCTTCTCCTGGTCTTGATGGCAAAGAGAGAACTGACTAATGAATACTGTCTCATGACTGAGATAAAGAAGTTGGATGTTTCACATGAAAGCTTGGTAGATCTGCCAGTGTTCTCTCCTTGGGTTTCTGCCCCCTCTTTGTCCCAGTGTCACTGTTGGTATTGTAAAGTGACCTACTTTAAAGATCTATCAATGACAATGACATTTAGTACCTGAGAATCAGTTGATGGTAAAGTTTTGGTGAGGAATTTGCCAATATTGTGTAAGAAGAGAAAGTTAAATGATAGTGAATCTGCAGCACCGCTATCCATGTGTACGGCTGAGCAGAGAGGAAAGTAAAAATGCTAACAGGAAATACTTCTTATATCGCTCCTGCCACATCTCTCATTTCTGTTCTTCCTTTGTACACTGAATTACCCTGATTCTAGACAACCACTACACAATTTGAGAATAGAGCAACAAAATCAAATAAAATTAAATAGCAGCCTGGAAAAAAATATGAGGAGGAGACTGAAGCGAGGTGTTTTTTCCCTTTTATTCACATGCATTAAAGCAGTTGTGGGTTATTGTTTTTTGTTCATTGAGGAAATGGAAAAACACCTGCTGATTTCAGGCCTAAACAGAAGAGTAAATAGCATCTTTAATAAATAAATTGTCTTTTGGCAGAAGTTTAATATAAAGATGGACTTTTTAATAGAATTTCAAAATAGACCTTTTATATTAAAGCCTATATTAAGGAAACACTCCACAGAGCAAGCCTGGAGACAGAGAGCAGACTTTTTAAGGTAATGACTGTCTTGAATTCAGTGTGAAATGTTGTTAAGTATCATGGTTCACGTTGCTTGGGGATTGTGAATTTCAGTGATGAAATCAGGTTTAGGATTTTTTTTTGCATAGTAATTTCACTTCACCTTCCTTAAGTCCTATTCCTTCTGCTTTGTGCATGCAGAAGCATGAAAGCTAGGACTGATTAGGTGACACTGGCATTGCAAAATCCCCAGAAAAATACTACTGTTAATGAGAATTGTATGTATAACCCCCTGCTTACTGCAGTGACAATTCACTCCTATGATTCTGTCAAACATTGCAAAAACCAAATAAACCTGATATCCCAATAATAAATAACTGCTCAAGCTGCCTTTTTTTAGCTTTAAAATGCAATAGCTAAATCCTCAGCCAGATTGAATTCACCTCTCTCCATTGAGTTCAGTGCTGCTAAACTGATTTACAGTGGTTGGGGAATTTGGCAGTTGTGAGTCAAGCTGAAAAGTATGCAAAAGTATTGTCAAATCTGTTTGGAACAGGGATAGAAATGAATATGGGGTTTCAGATGTTAAAAAGCAGTACTGGTTAAAAAAAACCTCCCAACAACTTAAACCCCTGCTTGAAAATCCTAAACTACCACTGCATATGTTCCAGTAATTTGCTCAGCCATGCACTATGCTGTATTCACTGAATGAAGAAAACTTCTCGTGAGAATGTTTAAAATGTCACTGAGGTTCAGTCCGGATCAGGGTGCAGGTGGCTCTACAAAGGCTTTGCTGAGGGGATGTGTTTATACAGTTGCTGCTGACGGATGGTATTGATTGGCCAGGCGACTCATAAAACAAGCGACCTCACTTTCATCTTTGTGCTTTCTGTTCCTCCAGTAGATAGAAAAGTGGTTTTAATTATTCACATCATCCATTTTAATATTTTTTTTACTCTTATCTACCCACTCTCTTACAACCAAGTAATATTCTTGTCTTCTCACTGTAGAAAGCTTGCAAAGGGGGCAGGAGTGGGCAAATGGATAAGAAGTTTTTGACAATTAAACGTTGGTGCTGCCTCACTGGTAAGATTAGCAGAAGTCAAAATATGCTGAAATCTCCGCCCTATGAGATTCCCTGAGTCACCTTCAGGATGACAGAGCACTTGACAGCAGCTGAGATTTGGGTATTGCCACAGTGTCTCTGGTGTTCATTCACATATCTCATCTCCTGCATCAGCCCTTGGATCCCTGGAATACCTCCTGCATGGGCACAGATATGTGCTCTCAACACTGCAGTGTTACAGGCTGCACTTCTTTCTACCAGAGAATATATTTTTCTCCCATGACAAATTTTTCAGCTTTTGTATAGCTTGGGAGTTGTGATAAGAGCTTGAGGTCATTTAATGCTTCTGGGTTTTGCAGTTTGGTCATCCTTAGAACAGAGAGATGATACCCATACCATAATGGGAATTTTGGTGATTTTAATTATAATTGTCCGTTTTTAAATGTATCAATGGCTAATGAGGAGAAAGTGATAGAACGTGGGTATGTGCAAATCAGAAGACAACACCCAAGCTGACAAAAATTGAAGGAAAATTCTTGGTTTTGGGAACAAAATATTCTTTGGCTGATTTCCAGTTGCCAGCTTTAGTTAAAATGTGAGCTAGTTAGTAGATGCATGTTGTCATCCAAATATGTATGTTCTACTCATCATCTTCACAGACAGACTTATGAAGGAGTACTGCATGGGCTTCCTGCTAGTTCTGTTGCACCATGGGCTTGAGTCAGGCTTTCTGATGAAAGAGACCTTGAAATTTGAGATTTTTGTACTTTGTGCATGCATGCTTCCCTGGAACTGCTCTTTCAAAAAATTTGCCCTTGGAGCTGTGAGTTACTACACAGTTGTATTTTCTAAATGCTTACTTTTAACAAGCATATGTAAAAAATATGAAAGCTACAAGATCTTCGCTGTTTTCTGGATTCATAAAAAAAAAATGCATGAAGTAAAGAAATTAGTTATGCAAGAGACAAGAGTTTCTAGGTGGACTGGTTGACAGCTCCAAGCAGCAGGTAGAGAAAGAGCATTGCTCCTGTCCCTGGAATGGACTTACACTGAGCTCTAAAGCAATAGCAGTTCCAGCTACAGTAAATAAAAATGCACAGGTGTGTTGTCATTCAGAAATAGCTTCATATATATTGCACAGCAGTAAAACGAGATGGAAGAGTTCCTTAGTCAACTCGTGGAAGGGATTGTTCAGACAAAGCTGTAGGGAGCATGACATTTCTGTGGTTTTTCTTTTTTTCTTTTGAGATGTTCCATTTTCCTTCAAGCTAATTTTAACTCTAAACCAGCTGTGATTATTTTCTTTCTAAATCAAGTTGAGCCTTAAGGAGAAGGGGGGCAGGGAAACAAGAACCAAAAGCTGCAAAGTAGGAGCCCTCTCTCCTGCATGGGGTCTGCTGGAAAGCACAATTCCAGAATCCTGGTGAATGGTGGGAAAAGCTGCCTCGCTCTCCTGTGACAAATATACAAGTAAAAGGATTAAAAAACCCCAGAACAAACA
>NW_008236622.1:1784941-1796511 GCF_000691975.1 Corvus brachyrhynchos
CCCCACAAAAAACAACACCCCCCCCCCCCCCCCCCCAAAATGAACAGCTTTTCAAAACCTTATTTTATGCCGCCTTTATATTTAGCATCCAATCCTGAGTACAGTACTGCTTTAGAGTACGTATATGTTCTTTTTCTGCTTCTTTGGTTCCCCTGTCACTTCAGACTGTCTCTCAGAAGTAATAATTTGTGTGTGGAAGAAAAAAAAGTTGAGCTGCTAACAGGATGCATATTCCCCATCCCCCGTAAAATAACCTAGGAACCCATGTAAATGAAGCATAAGGTTTGTAATGAATTGGGCTGATGGCGATGATGTGTTCAAGTGTATCTCCCAGAGTTCATTAACTTAATGTAATATACAGTGGCAAGAATGATACCTATGATTACTCCAATTAAAATTATAGTTTTGTGCTTTTCTGTGATGCAAGTTAGTGCTGTGAGAACATGAAACACACCTCATAAATGCCACCCAGCTGCAAAAGTGACAAAGTGAGCCTGCCAGCTTTTCCTAGGGGCAGCAAGAATAATAAGAATGGCTGCAACTGGCTTTTGTTACTGCTGGAAGCTGTGGAAGCTCACCAAGCATGGTAAGACCAAGGCAGTCAGACTGCGATAGCATTGCTCAACAAGTGATTAAAATACACTAGGGAAAACGTGGAAAAATATACTCTTAAATGGAAATGAAAATTAAGTAAATATCATTGTAAGTATATGGTATGTGGATACCACTAAGAGAAGGCTGTAAGCGAGTGAGGATAGCACACCATCCTGCTCAAAAAAAGTATAGGATTAAAGCTTTGTTCTGTTTTGAGCTCACTGCTTATTAATAAAGAGTGGATGGTAACTGAGGAGATGAAGAGACTGTATTGTGAGATACCACAGAGCACGGCATGTGTGATGTTCCTTCTGAAGCCATAATAACCATTTGATTTCTGACCCTGAGGTGAATTTTGTGTACTCATATGCACGAAGGAGGTGAAAGGATGTGCACTGAGCTATGCCCTTCTTTCCAAACTGTGTTTTCAGAAGAGATATAATTGAGGCATAAATAAAATAACAAAGAAGGCTTTTGTAGACATATATTATTATTTCAAACTACCAACAGTTGTCTTTGCACTAGCTGGTATTTTAGAGTCCTGAATTTTAAATGGCACAGCTCTCCTTTACCACCTCCTATAAAAAACACTCAATAGGGAATACATCTTAAGGGAAAATTCTAGAAACCAGATCTGTTCCAGGACTGTTCCAGAAACAGTCCTAGGAGCTTTGAGTTCCTTGCTCATCTCCTATTTGTCCCATGACATCTCTGAAAATAAAGAATACAGCTCTAAACCTGACATTTAGCAGTAGGTGAGTCCCCAGAATTGAGGGCCTAGGGCACGGCAGTTGCTTGAACTCTCCACTGTTACGTGGGATGCCAAAAGGCCTCCCCCTGCTGCTTTCCGTTCAGAGGAATGGGAAACCTATGGATAAATCACCACCTGCAGCGCGTGCTACGGACACCGTAAGCAGCTCTCACGGGCGCTCTGTAATTACACAGGTGTTCCTCTAACATTACACGATCAGATGGCTCCATCATGTCCCTTTCTTTCTCTGGATAATGCTTCTGTAGGTGTCGGGAGCACTGAACTCTCCCCGTGTTCAATCAGTTGTGCCTTCGTGCAGTACAACCATCACTTCCCGATGCTCCTGGAGCTGGCACTCTTCTCATACTAGAGGTTGTCTTCTGCTGCTTCTTCAGTGCTGTAATAATGTTTTGTGTTGTGAGCTATCCAAACCCATGGTGATTGCTGTCAGTAAGCATCTACACCTTCCTTCTGTTAGAGATTTCAGGCACTGCTGTTAGAAAGGTGCAGCTGGCTTTGTTCTCTTCAACAGAAGCTTTTTTGCTAGCATTTAGTGTAGCTGAGGTGTGATGTGAGACCAAGTATCAATGCATCCTTTCTGCATCTGAGGGATCTCTGTACTGAAAAGGAGAGCAGCTGGGTGGTATGATGCAATGCCAACTCTTTCAAAATTAAACCGAGAGCACAGTTATCAGGTGGGAGAACCACCGTAGTAGCAAATTGTTAGTTTGTTCCTAGATGTGGTTCAGAAAAATACATTTTACCAGAAAATGTTTCTGCCTTTCTCATTGCACTCTCCTTCTTCTCAGGATCACAGTCTATAATAAGCAGTGAATTTATGAATACTAAAAACTTGAAATTTCCTAAAGATTCTTAATAAAAATGGCTGATTTTTTTTTTTTTCCCTTTGCAAAAACCAAGCCTCTGTGCCATTTTACAATCTAATACTTTAGATTTTCTCCATTTCTCCTGGTTTTGTCTTGGCAAGCCTTTATTCAAACAAGAAACTGGGGAGGTCTCTTGATGACAGAGGGTATCAAATCTCACCCTGAGAAGCTGGTGTTTATTCTGAAGTGGTCTAAATATTGTTTGTTAAAAAAATCTACAAAATCTGCCTTTTTTTTTTTTTTTCTATATTTCTTAATAAAGGAAACAAGATTGAGGATCTGTTCTTCAGTTAACCTTTTCCTGTCAAAGTTTAAAATAAGTTTAGATTCAACAACAAGGCTGCTAATTAATGCCTGCTTTTTTTACCTAAATTTGGACTAAATGAAGGTGACTTTTATGCTTTAAAGGCTTCCTTCTTTGTGCCTGAAAGATCATTCCTGTAAACAAAAATTGTGAGCCAATTTTGAAATTACCTTTACTTCTGCTGTTTACGGGATCCTCAAACCTTCTTTACTTCAGAAAGCATGCAAAGGTTATAAAACTGTGCTTTGGGAGCACCTGTAGCCATGAGCACTTAACCCTCCCTCCACAGTCACCTGGCAGTGGCTGTGGGAGCTGTACTGGGGCCTAGACGGGAAGGAAGGGTTTGTGGAAGCCACTGCTTTAGATACCTGTTAGTTTGTGCAACCTGCAGTTGTATTTCTTTTCAAGTTAACAATGAGGGAATATCTCCTGCTGTGCAGAGCCCAGGACTCTTAAATGGCCTTTCACATCTCTTCCCGAAGGTTAGTCCCTTGCTTTCTTTGTACATCACTCAGCAACAGATTTTTGGCCCTTTGCAGATTAATCTGCATATTTCAGAGCATGTAAATGGATCTAAATTAAGTTGCAGATAATAACATGCATATCCCATGCTTTGAATGTCCTGGAAAGGACTTTAGAAACATCAGACTATGTAGAACATATTTTTCTACATTTATTTCTTGCATTGGTGTAAAAAGACAGGGATTTTGAGAGCTGGATGAATATGACAGTAGCAGAGCATAATTTTAAATTGATAATGAGAAGAACAAACCATGGTAACATAATGCCCCCTATGGTTTGTAAGGCAGTATGTACAACAGCTTTAAGGGCAATGCTTCCCTACATACCTTCTCTTAGAATCAGAATTATATGTCGTGCTCCTCAGCTAGAGAGGAAAAAATACCTGATTGGATTTTATTAATAAATAGGTCAGATACTGTTAATTCAGACGCTTTAAATCTCCTCCTTCTTTTTGGAGATTCAAAGCAATTGGATCAAAAGTGGTTTTGAGTGATGTAGAAGCAGCTGAACTTACTGCACTCATTCGGCAGCCAGCCAGGGTGGGAAAGCATCCCGGGGGAAGGCAGGACCGGCCCGGAGTGAAGCTCTCTGTAATTGAGGGAACGGCCGCTTGATGGCAACATCCTACCGCACATGGGGACCGGTGCCAGGGGGACCGCGGAGCCGGGGACACGCACGGTCACAGGACACGGCATGGCTTCTCCAGAACGGCTGCACGTAAGGCTCTCATCCGCCGGGTGCTGTGTGTGTCTGGACGGAATGTCCGCTCACGAATTCCCTTGTTGGACGGTTTCCTTTAGCATGTTGGGGGTCCTTCAGGAAGCCGGCCCTTTCCAACAGGGTGGGCAGAACATGTTTGCAGAGTGGGGAGTCACCCCAGCAGTAAGTTGTGCAGGAGGTAACGTTTAAATAATGATAGGACATTTTGCTGATAAATTAGTGCTCGTTTTTTGTCCTGCTACCCCATGTCCCATTTAAAGGCAAGCCTTCCCTCTTGTTCCCTCCTTCCCTTTATGGTCTCATGGTGCCAGTGAGGGCAGAAGCAGCATCTCAGACCTGGGAGAGAAGCAAACCTGCCCGTTCACGCACTGTGGGGGGAGAGCAGTGCCCGGCCAGGCAGCCCTGCCCTGCACCTGCCGGGGATGCCCAGGGAGCTCCATGCAGGGCAGTGAAGTGATCCAAGACCGAAACTGGATTAAATTAATTATGCCCACCTCTGAGCTGTGGATTGGGAAACACCCTAGGACTGGTTCTCTTTCAGTTCCCACAGAGCTCACAAATTCACTTTTAAGCCTTCCCAGTGAGAAAAGAAACGGCTGATCCTTGTATGGTGGTGGGCTCAGGGGAGACCCACAGGTGCCTAGCAGTGCACATGTAAAGTGAGAAGAAAATCCGTGAGGGTTGTTGCACGTCTCCAAGGAGCCCTGAAGAAAATGTGTACAAGCTAGATATTCAAACAAGTTGGCTTTGTGTCACATGGTGGAGGAGATATCTCCCAGGCCCAATGTTTGAAGATCGTGTCTTGGATCGTTTTGTGTTTCAAGCCTTAATAACCTCAATTACGCATTTCTATTTCAGTAATTACTGAAAAAGTCATGGTTATCATATATTTATGTCTTTGCAATCTGGGTGCTGGGTGGGAGGGGAAAATACAGAGGCAAAGTGAGAGTCACCGGCAATAACTGTTGCATGTTGTCAGAACATAATGAAAATTACTTTGGTCTTCTGCTTTTAAGATGGACTCCTGCTAGTAAAGTGTAGGCAGACTGATTAAAGAGTAAGTACAATTAGAACTCTGGAAAACCCCAGACATTTCATTTCACTGACATTTTAGGATAATATGATGATAGTAATATATAATAATATAATGATTATTATTATAATAAGCCTCTTGCTACCTTTCAGGTGCTGCCAAGTGCATACCTGGAGCAGGGAATGTCTCTTCCTCACTTCTGCAACAGTCATTTATGTGTTGGGGCTGGGACTGAAAATACATGTCACAGGTAAAATTGCCACAGCTAAGGTTGGACAAATGGTTGGTATTTCAGCTACTGGTCCATCGGCATATATACAGTTAAAATTTAAAATCCATGAAAAGACATAATCACAAGGTTTGTGAAAAATGAGGCAGTTTTCCTTCTCTTAATGATGGGGATCTCAAATGAGTTGAGTTGTCAATGGGAGAGCAAGAGGTTATATACTTTTCCATAATCTATAAAGCTTCTTCAGAATCATGTCATTAGCTTTCCTGGGGCAGAGCACAGCAGAGCTAATAATGCAATTATGGTTCATGTAGTTAAAGTATGCTATTGATATTTTTTTTTTCCCAGGAGGCCTTAATTTCTGGCAGTTCTAATCATCTTCATTGTACAGCTGTATGGATTCCATGTTTCACTCTGAGGGAAATAAAATTGCAAATAAATACCATCTTTCCTGATGTCTCTGTAAATGCCAGATTTAGTAACCATTAACCAAATGTTGGAGTCTATAAAATGTAATGTATAGTTCTGTGTGTATATATATGTATAGAGAGAGAGAGGCCACATTCACATACCAGTCACCAGAACATAACCAGAGCAAACTATTATGCTGGAATAAACAAGAGTAGAATTTCCTCTAATATTTCATTATTCTCATTTCTTGCTGCTGTAATTAATTACATTTTCTGGTTTTGGCATGCTAGGTCTCTCTCTGTCTTTCTACTGTATTCAAGCTGTAAGTATTAGAGTAAAATAGTATAATTACCACATAAAAATGGTGTGTGTGTGTTTAGCAGGAGGGAGATTCTTCTTTTAACTTCCCATTCTTTTGAAAAAGTCTGGAACTTGGAGTTCTGTATATTTACCTGATACACAATGAGAGCTGGCAAGCATAGGTTAATTAAGATGTTATTTATTCTATTATTAAGCATTAATTTAGTACTCCCATTAATGAAAAATCACTTAAAAAATTCTATCTGTGCCAATCCCCACTACAGCAAAAATATCAATCCTGAGATGTTGAAACCCTAATTAAAAAACATAAAATATGAAATAAGGATGTTGCCTGCTTCTGTGGTCTCAGTCTTCCATGATGAAGGTTCTTCTGAGAGGATAGATTATTAGAGCAATGAATCTCTGAAGGGACTGCCCTGTTTTCTTTTGTGGGGGGGAAAGTTTCTCTGAACTTCTGTATTTCTTCTGAGTAAACTACCAAAGACATTACAAAGCCTTTAGAAAAGACACATGATGAAGCGATGATAAGGCTTGTTAATAATTTTGCTGACATTCATCCTTCTTTAACATGCCTGGGACATAAACAGTAGGAAATTAACACAGAGAATAATTGCTATTAGGTGCACGAAGAAAAAACAAAGGTATGAGAGGGACATGCTAATTAGGCTTCCTTGATGGACCACATGGAGATGAAAAGGAGATGAAAATAAAAGCAGACAAAGCTGAAGTATTTAGACAGCATTGCAAGAAATTGTTGTCTGTGACAATGAACTCTCCATGATCTTAAAGTCTTTAGAGACGATATCCATCATTTTCCTGCATACATCAGAGGCAGGGTAGCACCAGGGTTTCACTTTGGGGTCTCATGGGATATCCAACAGTACTGATCAATCCTAAGGGAGCTGGGACAGGGAGACAGCTGGACCAACTTCCCACCAGACTGTCTTACTATGGAAATAGAGCAGCTCCTGCCATTCCCCTCTCTGTGCTGGCTGGAGGAGAGAGGAACTGTGCAGCCATCAGCTGGCAGACGTGTTAGGGAAGTTCACATGGCTTTTCCACGTCAATGCATATTTTTAAGTTGTTCAACTCTTTCTAAAAACTCTATTCTTGGTAATTGTTTTTCTGTTACGTAATAACTGTTTTGGCTTCTATGTTTCAGTAAAGCATTGAAAATACTCAGCCTGGGAGTTTGAAATACGTAAGCAAAATGCTGTCAAGACATACTAATTAGAAAAATTGTGCACACACAACCTCCTAGTGTTCACTTTTGCTCTCATTTGTTTTACAGATGGTGCTAGGTCAAAGAAGCAGCCTGTCTTTGCAGGACAAGCAGTTCTGAAGTTCCGAGCATCTCTACATTTTCATCTATGCAGAAGTTTTCTCCTTAGCCTTTTTTGCTTACCTAAGCCATTGGTGATTTGCTTACGGTTTCCTCTCCTCTTTTACTTCGTATAACAGGAAACATGCAAAGTGTTTTGCTGGAATCAAAAGTACAAATTTGTTGCTTTTGGAATCAAGAACAAATGGAAAAACTTGTGGGGTTTTTTTTTTTTCTTTTTGTTCTTTGCCAGTAACTGACCTGTGATACAGGAAGAGAGGAATATAAAATAAACTTGGAAAAAAGAATTAGGTTTCCACATCTGCTTTAAGCAGACTAATGCATGAACATGTCTATAAAAATGAGTGATGGGACCAGTAGGAAAGTGGCCACTCAGTGACCACTGAATGGTCCAGGCAAACTGAGGCACAAAATGCCTGCTGTGCAGCTTAGTGTCCTGGATGAGTTCCTAGGATTTTATTTGACCCAGTTGGGATGCTAATGGATAACTCTTATTATATGGTTTTTCTGGAAAACCACAGAGGGTAAGGATTGTAATAAATTCCATGAGTTACCCCTATTGGTTATCAGTAGAAAATAATACGAAAAATAAAATTACCTGGAATTCTGCAAGAACTACTTTTTTTAGTGGGCCACTACCACCCCTTCAGTAGGTAGAATGTCCTAAATGCAGTAAATGAAAAACCAAAACATGTTCAAATTAAAAGAAAACACTAGTAGTTGTGCTGTACTATTGGGTAGAATTTCAAACCATTGATACTAAATGTAGAAAACAAATTGGATTGAGATTCTTAATTCCTTTTATTATTTTTTTAGGGGATGAAAAGCTTTATCAGGACTAAGCTCATCTAAAACTTATTATTCTTTCAGTATGCTAATTAATAGAGCAGGATCATGGATTTGTTAATTAAAATAAGATACCTCAGGGAAACTGAAATTAATTTTGCTGTCCTAATAGAGTTACCATTACGCCATTAAATCTTATGGATGTCTTACCCATTTCTCTTCTTTTCCTTTTCTCAACAAGTAAAAAAATGTTTTATTTAGTTTGAATTTAGAATCAGAATATTGAATGGTGACTTTCTGAAAAAAGTGGAGAAGATCAACCAATAATCTTGGAATAGCTTGGTTTTCCAAAAATGCTAGAATGCAGCCTTCATGTGAGTGTCAGGACTGATCACCTCATGTGCTCTGAATGAGCACAAAACTGTTCACCTTTGGATCACCAGGTCTGAGCTGCTCTGTGTAACTTGTTAACAGTCACTTCAGCAGCCTGCTAGAATAACCTGGTAGTGTTGGCTTATATTCTCCAGAGCTAGAACTAGCAAAACTCAGCTGCTGGGCAGGTATTGTAATGATTGCTAAAGATATATTGCACCTTAAATGGAATGTCTTCCACAGACGGAAGGTGGTATCTGACAGCAGATCCTGTGGTGCACTGGGTATGTCCGTGTTGGTGATTTAGTTCATACAGAGTGTTTTAGGGGAATCTCCTGGTCATCCCTACCTGCAGTGCTTGAGAGTAGTTTTGGCTCAGTCCTGCAGTGTGCAGACTGATTCCTGCTAGTGGGACCAAATTGGAAGATAAGCTCCAGGAGCACACCAAAAGGTGTTCAGCTGAAGAGCCACCCAAGAGCCGAAGCAAAGCCCAGAGGCACCAAGCACGGTGAGCCCTGGGTGTCTCCTCTTTGTGCAGGGTTGCTGCTGCTGTGCTGTGCTCTTGGTTAACAAGGGTAGAGTTTGGGTTGACCAGATCTCACCTGGACCTGCCTTGGCAGGAACTCATACTGCTGGCCTGAGAGTTGATGCCAACCTTGATTTCAAAGTTAGTCATTTTTCCAGAAGGAAAAGCACCTGGAATATCCTCAGTGTTTTCTGATACTCTGACTTTTCAGTACTCTTGCTTCCAGTTTAGTTTCAGAGGAGAGAAAGGGAGAAGGAGGGGTAAATGTCAGAGAAGTACTAGTTTTTCTTCTACAGCAAAGCACAATTCTTCTAATTTTGCTTGATGAATTTTCAAGGCCATCAAAGAAATTCTCCGTAATCACCAAGAGTGTTAATTGCAATTTGTATCCAAGACTTCTGTCATTCAATGTACTAGAAGACAAAAATAATCTTACTAATATACCAGTGTATACTGTCTACTTTATTATTTTATTATAGGCTTAAATGTGTGAAATTTAGTTAGAGACAAGCACTAAATCTAATTTTTAGGGACTGCTGAGCATTTGCAGTTTGGTTAGTCCTGTAAAAGCTTCTGACTTCCCAGGAAGAATGTCTGCTGTTTGCTTTCAGCCTGTGAAGTGTTCAGAGGCATTGGTTACATGTAAGGACAGGCAGGATGCAGTTCTGTTACTGTTCAGTCTGTGTTTAATCAGCAAACAGAATTTGAGGTGTTTTGTGAATTTCAGTTGAACTCAGCAGATGGTTTCAAGTAAAAATAACAACAGGTGAAATTAATTTCAACCTCTCAAAATAGATTAATGACAGTTTACTAAACTAAGCAGAAAAGTATCCTAAAATATCTTTGTTTCCAATACACACTTAAATCAAGTAAACTCTGTGCCTCTAGTGTGCTCTTGCTACAGAGCTATAAAGTTATTCTTTCTCACACTCAAACTCAATTAATGTTAAAGGATATTTATCTGGACCAGAATAGATCTTCAGGATAGATTCACCTTCAGGATAAATGTAAAAAGATTCCCTGAGAGTGTTCATTATTTGCAACAAAATCACTCGGAAGTGAGAGACCAGTTTGAAAATTTCGCCATGACCAGTGACGAGTTTTGGTACAGGTTTTGGCGCAAGACATACTCAGGTCTTCTATGCTGCTCCTTCCTGGCCTTATTTTTTGCTTAAATCACATGGCCTGCTTACATAAATCAGTCTCTTGATGGCCACACTTCCTCTACTTGCATTCTAAAACCGCTTAATGTGATTAAAGTCTAAATATTTGGTTCTGGTGTTGAATTCAGATTTTGGACTGATTGCTTTGTGCAACTGTTTCAGAACTGGTAGGAAACCAGAACATGCATGAGCTTAGTGACAGTGCCACAGCCCCTTGAAGGTTGTGTTTTCATAAGAACAAGATTTTAGAGAGTATTAAAAAAACCAAAATCTCAATGCAACAGAAACCCACCTCCAAAAAAAACCCCTGACAAAACCAAAAACCAAACACATCTGTTCCCCCAAAACCTCCCAAACAGACAAACCCCATGCCAAGACTTTCTTTTTTTCCCTGTGTCACGATTTGGTATGGAACCTGCTTTATGAGTTTCCAGTGGATGGTTGTGTTTTGCTGACATCTATATTTAGTTTCTGATCCACATCAATACTTGCTGGGGGTAGCACTAAAACTTTTGATACATATTCAGTACCATGTGCCACCTCTAAACACAAATGCTTGAAAGGTTTCTTCCCTTACACAATCACTTTAAGATTGCTATTTTGATCCCATTTCTCCCAGTTGAGTTAAATGCAAAATAAAGATCAGGTTGCTGGAGAGTTGTTCTGTTAAAGATTGCGTTTTGCTGTTAATTGGTGCACGACAGACGCCTTGTGTAACAGCTACCTGACAGTGCTACCTCAGGAGGCAGATCCGCAGCGTGTGCGCTCCGTGCGCTGCCGGCACCGGGACCTGCCTGCGGAATTCCAGCGTGATTGCAGATGTCCTTGGAGGGGAGGAGTTCCTGGAGGCACCAGCTGAAGCAAGACGCCTCACAAACAAAAGTTTCAAGGTGAGAACCCTACTAGATGCAGCTGATTTAAGAAATTGGTTATTTTTTTTTCTCTCCAGTGCAGAAAGCAGTACTGGGTAAAATAATGTAACTTGGGGCTTGTAATTGCACGGGGTCACACTCTGATAGTTATGATCATGCTCAGCATTTCTCCCTGTGCTAAAGGGAAGATAAGGGAAGAAAGAAGGCTATAATATTTCCTATTAAAAAAAAAAAATTTGCAATAACAATGCGTTTTAATGCTGGTCACAATTGATATTTTGAGGAAAGGAAATTTAGAATGGAAACCGATTGGTGATGACCCCTCTCAGCAGCAGGGAAGCTCAGGCTTTGCCTAGTGATGTTCAGGTGCATTTCCTGATGCTTGTGTACTGCTCTTAGGCTGCTGCTGGATGGCACAGGGTGCCCCTGGCTGCCTGTAGCTCATGAAGGGCCGGTGGGGAGGAGCTGAGCTCTCTTGCCTGAACTTGTGGAGATTGTGGGGACAAGGGGAGGGGCAGTTTCTTCTTACCTAGAGGAGTCCGTAGTGATACGG
Source organism: Corvus brachyrhynchos (assembly GCF_000691975.1). Classification (NCBI taxonomy): domain Eukaryota; kingdom Metazoa; phylum Chordata; class Aves; order Passeriformes; family Corvidae; genus Corvus; species Corvus brachyrhynchos. The sequence continues at coordinate 1,796,328 of NW_008236622.1, forward strand.
TGGGGAAAGGGGAGTGTCATCTTCTCCCTGCTGAGTACAAGGACAAATACCTCACACCGGGTTTGTGGAGCAGTTTTCTGAGCAGCAGGGAGCAGGACGAGAAATCAAACAGCTTTTCCTAATACTTTGAAATTTGTTACTGTCTCCTGTTTTTCTCTGAAGCTATTTTTTTTTAAACCATTGC
>NW_008236622.1:1796525-1801644 GCF_000691975.1 Corvus brachyrhynchos
GCCTGTAGAAAATGGAAGAGTGATTAGGCTCCAGAGAAACAGCATCTATTCTGAGCCATATGACATTTTTACTCTCTTGATCCACCTGGTTGACTATTACTACATGCTTTCTGGAGGAAAATCTGTGTTCTGTTTCTGTGCTGGGGACAAGGGTGTCTTAGTCCATGGATAAGTTTCCTACAGGCTGCAGTAATTTATGTAATAACCATTAACTGCAGTGGTGTTTGTACATCAGCTCAGCCGGGATGGATCTCTGGGTTTTTGTGGAAACGGTAGTTATAGAAAAGATGCAATTTTTCTTTGAGGATAAAAGGAAGGTGTTAGATGTATAAGCTCCTCCAGCCAAGTGCTGCTTGCCCTGATCTGAATAGGCTCATTGATTTTGATGGATCCATGCTAACTTGTGCCTTCTAAGGATTTGCCCATCAATTTTTATCAGCTTTACAGCATAGGATGGAGCAAGAATATTTTAGAGGTAGCAGGAATATATGTATGTAGACTCAATTTCTTTTTCCCTTTTTTCCCCCTTTTTTTTGTTTTGCTTTTCTTTTTAATAGCTGTGAATATGTTTCAGATGCCCAGCATATTCATGCTGAGGAAGGCAGTGTGCTCTATTTTAGTGCTCAGACTCTGACTGGTAGAGTCAGTGTAGGCAGTGATATCCCTCCCCTGAGCCTTCTTCAAGGGGCAGAGGCAGTGAATTCAGTGTCTTGGTGAAATTCTCCTTTGGGTGCTGCTGCTCTGCTTCCTGGAGGCCCTAAAATAGAGTTAGAAGTAGCAGCACACACTTCTTTAAATGTTTGTCCTCCTTTCTTGAGTATTCTTCCTGTGCTTATTTAAAGGGCACCAAAGAATGGCCGTCTTTGTGCCTGAATAAATATGATTAAGTCTTCTGTACCTGATGTCCTAGTGAGAATGCTTTTAATCATGGCAGGAGCAAATTTAGACCAATATATGAGTATTTATTTAAAAAAAAAAAAAAAAAGCAGCACACCAAAAATTCAGATTAAAGAAATTATTAAATACGTGATTTTACTTGTAAGGACTTGTGCCAGTGCAAGACTATTGTTTGCAAATCCTTCAGAAATCTACTGATATAATCTACTCAAATTATTGCTTTGGAATAAAACAATAGGAATGGGGTAAAAGGAGACATTGTAAAAGATGTGGAAATTTGTAGAAAAAAAAGAAAAGAACATAAAATGTACTTAAAGCCAAGTTGTATATCTTTCTGTTACTTATTTACTGCAATTGTGCAAATAATGTCAGAAAAATTACTTCTTTGGGGCAGAACTATTTCAGGGAAATGTTTATTTCATGAGTGGCAGGAAAATGAAACCTGGCTCCTGCAGAGAGGGGAACCTTCCCATGCTGCCAGGACAGCTCTTGGCTGCAGCCTGTGCCAGGGCAGCAGCAGCAGCTCCCAGCACAGCCACGGCTGCAGGAGGGACTGGCCCCTGCTAGAGGCACAAGTGCAGCACAGGCTCTGCCTGAGTCCTCCTCTGAGTCAGCAAATGAACCACTTGGACTTCTCAAAAAATGGTTTTTAAATGTTTGAAATGTCTTCTTTCAGCATTTAATTTTTTAGTGTGTTTTGTCTGTTTGAGGCACTTTTCTTAATGTATTATGATTGTTTTATTCATTGACAGAATTATTGGGACTTTTTTTCCCCTTTAATTTTCTGGGAGGTAAAATAAGCCTTTATTCATTTTCAGAGGTAAACGAGTGCCATCTCATCTGAACTTTCATCTGTAATTTTTAAAGATAGGTTTATTATATTTATCCAGAGCTTTCCCTGTATTTTTTCTTCTTTTTTTAGGCTTTGTGCCTGCTCTTGGGGTTATAACCTGTGCTCCAAAGAAGCCCATCCTTGACAGGGAGAAAGGAAGCAAAAACTTGTGGTCATTCTTAATTGTTATTTCCAGTTATGTCAAACTTCCTCCTAATCCAGAGGGGTTTGTTCAGTACCCATTGTTCAGTTACCAAAATTTTTGCCTCTCTCACTTCTCTGGTTGTTTCCAGGTGTGAGCACAGCAGGGTCTGGCTCCTAGGTTGGCCTGTGCTTGCCACTGCACCCAGGGAGTTCTCAGGTAGGCAATGATAAAGTCCTGGGAAATTTCACATAGCCAAATCCATAAGTAGAGCTGAAGCTCTTGCATTTGCTACTATAGTCTCTGAAAATCAGTTTCCATATAATTTGGGCGTTTTTTTGGGATGGGTTTTCTGTATTCTTCCTTCTGAGAATCCTCATCAGCATCTTCCTGAGCTGTAAATTCTGGAATTTAATCTTCTCCACCATGCTTCTGCAGACAGATTCAAACCAGTGGAACTTGCAGTAGCAGAGAGGACAGAAAATGGTGCCCAGCACCTCCTTCTGCTCTGCTGGGCTCTGTGCATAGGCTTTGCCATTCTTGCAGCCATGCATCACAGCTGCCTGCAGATCACATCTGCCTGATGATCTCCGCAGCAACTTGGGCACTCAAGGCGGGAATATGAGCTGGTAAGTCAAGGTTACTCTCCCTCCTTCTCCTTGTCTTTTCTTCCCAGTGCAATGGGGATAATTATATGTGTCACGGTTTTGGACAGTGCTTGTCTAGAGCAAAGCACTGCCAGACTGTTTTAATTCTCCAAATCCAGTTCAAACACCTCTCGTGGTGCAGCAGAACCCTGCGTGGATGTGAGTGTTGGGGGGGCATAGTGGTGGGGGAATGTACAGGATGATTTTCTGGGGTTAGGTATAGGCATGACATCCCTTGGAGGACATCCCTTGCCTGATGTTACATGGATGGAATACAGTGAGAAATCCAAGGCAGCTTTTTCTGCTTTGTGCACAGAAAATGTTGTTTGGGGTCAGCAGTAGGGAAATCATAGAGTCATAGAGCGGCCTGGGTTGGAAGGGGCCTTAAAGATGATCTATTTCCAACCCCCCTGACTTGGACAGGGACACCTTTTCCTAGACCAGGTGCTCCATCCACCCTGGCTTTAAACACTTCTAGGGACGGGCCATCCACATCTCCATTAGCTCCTCTGTCTTTACTGGATACCCTGAAGAAGTGGCAACTCAAAACACTGAACTGAAAAGACAGAACCTTTGTACTCCCAGAATAAATACATACCTTATAAAGCAGGATTTTAGGTTTAATGAGTTCATTTAGCCAGTGGGTACATTTCAGCTTTGTCTCTCCGCGCTGGCAAAACTCTTTTCCCTCTTTCCATTGGTGCACACTCTGGCCCTGGATCGGCGTTGCCCGGGTCTGCGGCAGCCTCTCCCCCTGTGGCCCGGCTCAGCCAGTGCAGCGCTCCGCGCCGTGAGGACCGCGCCGCACCTCCCGTGCTCTGGGAGCTGATCGCGAGTAGACAGACACCTTCTGAAGTTCTGTGCATGCTGTGCGCTTTTTTTATTTGCTGCAACAAGAAAAGCCTTTTCTTTTAACCTGGCTTCCTTTGAAGAAGTAACTCAGGAAGCTTCATGGCCTCTCAAGGTAAGTGCATCTCTAGTCTGTGTTTTTAGATCATGTTTACAGAAAACTACAGTCTTGTGCATTTCCAGCAATCAGCAGTTGGCTGGAATGAGTGTTTCAGGCTAAAACCACATCAGTCAAAGCACAGTAGTTTTGTCTCCCTTTAATTTTTCAGCATCCAAGAGGCTCCTAAGGAGACTAAAATCTATACTAGGATGAATATTTGAAGAAAATACGTTATAAAATGTTAGCCTCTGCATTCAGTCAGAAAATTTAATGCTTGTATCTTTGTGTTTAAACCTGTCTCTACAGAGTGCCTGGGAAGGGTGGATACTGAGCCAAGGGTACCACTATTTTTGCACACTTCTTCCCTATTCCACTTTGAAAATACTACATCAGCAAATGCTTTTCACATTCAAAACTAGCCAGAGACCTGATAACTGCATATGAAAAATAATACTTGAAGAATAACTGAATTCAATCAGATTAGTCCTGTCTGGGTGCATCTTTGTCATGTACTGACTTTAGCAGTAGCCAGTTGAGTACTCAGAGCTATGGGCAAGCATGCAACATGTAATCTAATCAGCCAGTTAATTTTGTCCAGGTTTTCAAATACTTAAACTGAGCAGAAGGATACAACTAGCTTTTTCTCTTTAACATGAGTGCAACTCCACAGAGGTCATTCTGTTGGCATGTGCAGAGGCAGGTGTTGGCCCAGGCAGTTTCAGCAACGTCTGTCTAGGTTTGCCAAATGTTTATCCCTCTTTTTTGCCCTCAAAATACTCAAGGAATTCTGCATTTAGAGCACTAAAAGGTACACAGGAGCAAGCAGATTTTAGAGCATTTTTGTACTCTGACAATGTAGGGGTTTTAAAAAAAATTTTGCTTAGCTTTAGCCATATAAAAGAAATCTAGTTTTGCCTATTTTTGATGTATATCAGTTAGGAGAAACAGTTAAATAGTAATGGTATGGAATATGGGTTTTAGTGTGAAGAAATGAGACAGTACACCTCTTTTAGGAACATGTAACTCTACAAATTATGTTTGTACAGAATACTCACTGTATCATATGGTAACTTTTAAGATTTTCCATACTAGTAATGAAATGGGAATCATCCACAAAAATAGACAAAGTGTCAGACTAGCTCAAATTGTCATTAATATTTAATGTATTTACTGTTTGATTTTTGTATAGCTTAAAATTTGACAGGTAGAACTGCAATTTGTTGTCTTTTTTTCTCTTTATTATTCAAGAATAACGCTAACACTTGGCTACTTCGTGGCATTTCATGTAACAACAAGAGTTACGGCAGGAACAGAACCCTGTGAGGTAAAATGATGCAGAAGAGCAGATAAAATATTTATTACCCAGTTATACATTTTTAAAAGCCAGCAACAAATTCAAAGGGGTTGCTTCTTCCTGTGGTCTCAGACTTTGAAAGAAAGCAGTGGCTGCAAAGACAAATTAAGATGAAAATGTGATTGAGTGATGAATCTTTCACAGTGAGTTCAAATAATACTAAAAGATCTCATTTAAACCCACAACAGCAAAAGAGAGAGTCAGACTTAGAGCCAAAATTCCTTCTGGACCTCAAACCCCGTTGTGCCTAAGTATTGTCACACATGAGATAAAAACAATCAGTTTGGGGACTGCTTTC
>NW_008236622.1:1801672-1816352 GCF_000691975.1 Corvus brachyrhynchos
AAGCACAGGGGCTCAGCTCAGTACAAGGATTTGCCATTTATATGGGGAGAGCTTCAGTTTACTCCTCCTTGTTCCTGCAGAACCAGTGTTGCTGAAGGCTGAGGAACAATGTGCCTGGAAAAACCAGTAGGAGTTTTTTGGAAAACCGATGGTTAAGGTGGTCACTGTGCTCTGGGAGACAGTGCCTGTGCCTGTGGAGGGGTGTGGATGTACAGGTGCCTGTGGTAGTAAATGCTCTTGTTACCTTCACAGCACCGGCCGGGGTGCTGATTACCATCACTGTGTGCTAAAGGACTTGTTTGTGACAGCAAACCAGAAAACACAGCACAATGATATCTGATCTATTCACTAAGATAATAATAAGCCACTATAAGAGGCTGTGTAGACTTTGATATCAGGGTTGTAACATCCATCTTGGGGAATCTGAGCTCCCTGGAAAAGTTCTCTCTAATTAGAGAAATTATGGGTGCCCTCAGGATGCTGGAAAGCATCTTGCTGTGAGCCAGCCCTCAGCAGCTCAGGGCACACAGGGCAGGTCACAGGGAGCAGGGCTGGGCAACCTGTGCTGAGGGGCTTCTGGCCACCCTGTGTGTGAGTCCAGGCCAGCTCCAGCCTTGTCACACAGGCTCTGTGCTCACCAGCTGTCAGAGCAGATCAGGTGCCCTCCAAGACCACATCTCCTCATTTAGCTTCATCTGCGGTGATTCCTCTTTGCGTATTCTAAGGCAGCTTTATGATCAGCATGCTCCACGTGTGGGACCATCAGGAGATTCCTTTTGGGTCCTCACTCCTGACCTGAACCGAAGTACTGATACAGTCACATGAAGAATGATGTTATTCCAGCTTTGATCCAAGAAGCTTGCTGCTCTTTTGTCCTGATATTTCTGGCGTTTTTTCTGTTTTTTTCTTCTGTAGAATCTCAGGGACAAGCCAAGCCAATCTTGAAGGATTACCTGCCTGGTTCTTCTGAAATTCCTCAACAGAATATGCCTGTTGAACCAACAAGTCTCTGGAAGCAAACGTCACACACTCATAACTTGCCACCTGGTCTGGAGTACCTGAACCAGGTCCTGAACCTTTCTGAATGTTAGAATTGTTATGTTTTCCTTTTACATTGCTTTGATACCCTGGAGGATGAGGTTTGGGTTTTTCTCCTTGGGGGAGGGGTAGTTTGAGGTGGGGAGGCTTTTTTGTTGTTTGATATTACTATGAAATAAGGAACATAAGAGAAACAAGCTTTTTCTTCATTGCTACCATTCACTTTATAGAAATTAGATTAACCTAAGTCCAAGTGGCTACAAACTTGAGTTAACTCTGTGTGGGGAAGAAAGTGCTAATGCCTGAGAGAGGAAGGTGCTTGGAAATGGAAGCAGAGAAGTAGGTCATAGGTGGGGAAGAAAAATGAACTCTTAAGTCATCTCCAGCCTACTGCTAAAGATGTGGCTGTTCCTTTTGCTCTGTGAAACCTCTCAGCTCCTGGAGCTCAGAGCACTGATTGTCTGCAACTCTGCTCCAGAAGTTTCATCTTTCCCTGAACATTTTTAGCAGGGGGTCACTCCCTGCTGTTGCTTTGACACTGACTGAGGTTTGCATTTCACATGTGGCTGGATTGTGCCACTCTTGCATGCTGAGTAAGGTGTCGCACATTCTGCCTGGTATGGGTGGGGACAGAATCAGGCCCCCAGCGTAGTCAGATCATGGTTCTGATACATCTCTGCTGTGTTTGCATTTTGGTGATGCTGGGCAATGTTTACTTCACTCAAGATGGGTATTTTAGGCATACATTATTTCTGGTAGTTTTGTACAGAAGCAGAAATGGAGCGTATTTTATATTTGGAGCTAAGTTACCTAGATACCTAATGAAATGGGGAGACTGTTCAGAAACAGTCTTTCATGTGGAGTGATGATTTTCATTTCAAGATGCTCAAACACAAAATTAAAGGTGTTGTCAATTACATGAGCGTTCGCTTACAGACTGTGGAAGCTACATTTTTTAGTCTAAAAGTGATTGTGATAGTAAGTACTTGGCAGGTTACGTATTCAGGCTCCTGTATGAACGTGAATTACACCTCAGATTTACGCAGATTATGTGGGCAAGCAAATACTATCACTCCATTTTATGGAAGCTTTGCATCTGACATTAAGACAAAAGAGCAGGTCACTCTCAGAGCTGTAAGTGGAACTGAAGACCTCATTCATGCGTGTTCTTGGCCTGTGCTGCAGCCTTGCTAATTATTCTCAATTTTCTCTGCTCTGAAAAGTGGGAAGCATGTGTGCAGTGCTGATTGTTGGCGTGTACCCACAGCTCGAGTTTCTGTGCATTGCAGAACGTTTTGGTGTGTGATGCTGAAGCCACACTGGCTGTGTGACTAATGAAACAGGCCCCTACAGGATAGGTGGGAACATAAAGGAGATCCCACCAGCAGGGAGAGGGCTGCCTGCAGAATGTATGTGGGATTCACAGCTGCTGGGGTAATCCCTTGGGATTTATCCTCATGGACTAAGAGATTTTCATGTAATTAAATGCTCAAGTGAAGATGTTTCTAGCAGAGCTTGGAATTATTTATGCCACTGGGAAGACTTCTGGAAGATTGTGCGTCATTCTAGTGCTGTGTGTAATGGAGGAAGGTGGGTCCAAACTGGAACAGGCACAGAGAGGTGCTACTGGAAGGGTATGGGGAATAGAGAACCTCCTTTAAAACAGGACTCCAACTGTTTTGTCTGTAGACTAAAAACAATACAATTGGAGAGGAAACCATGGCTGAGTGCCTAGGAGAGTAAACTGTGGGAAAGAGATATATTTAATTTATAGAATGACATTACTGGAAGAAAGATTATATAGAGAATGGTTGTGAATAAATACAGAATAACAAATAGAAATTACATTCTCCAGCAGGAGTGGGCAAGATAACTGGATAGATTTGAGAAAGCTGATTATATTTCTCAATAAGACCATGGTATGTTTGAAATAAGGATCCAAATTTAGTCAGTCTCAGAGACATCCCTACAATTTTACTCTAAATAGAAACCCAGGGATTGGATAAGAGGAAAGGAAAATATGTTTGCTGTAGGTAAAGGCTAGGTAGAAATATTTCACTCTGCAGACCCACACCCAGAGTCAGTTCAGGTGAAGGAATGATTCCAATCAGCTGCTTGAGGTGCACCAGAGAAGGGCAGAAAACTGCTTCTGCCTCAGCAAGCACAAGCCATGTTTTCTGTCTATCACTCTTTAAATAACTTTCTATGAAAAAAGTTACCTAAACCTCATTATTATCTTCTAGATTACAGCCATAACTCAAAGAATTGTTCAACATCCATAACAAAAATTGAAGGAACCTTTTCCCACAGCAAGAATAGACAGGTGAAACCTTGGAGAAGAATTGTCTGAGTAGCTCAGCTGCATGTTGTGCCACCATTCAGGTTTAACCACTTTTGTAAAAAACTTCTGCATTTAGAATTGGTTAGACTGATCAGATATAAATTTGATGCCAACAGAACTGAATACTGAGAATTAGCTGTGTATAAGGAATTTTAACATATCTGAGCTCAAGAGGACCAGACCCTTGTTAAACCAAAGGGCTTTGGGTGCTTTCAAATCCAAGTGCAGAATTCCCTCAATCCACAAATGCCCCAGTAAAAATGCATCAGAATAACTGCCTTGCAGAAACCAGTGGAAGGCAAAACAAGGATAACAAGTGGTACTGCTGTGTTGTCTCTACATTGTTTACATATTGTGCACAGCAAACCAAGACACAGACCAAAATCACTCAAAGCTTTTAACAATTCGGGCCCATTAATTTTCTTTTCTCTGTGAAAGTCTACATGAGGCAAAGAAATCCATATTAAAATCAATACTAAAATATTAAAATAGGCCTACCATCTTTAACTTGTTTATTCTCTTTCCATCAGCAGAGCCCTCCCCATGAGCTCCAAGAGCTCTCTCACGAGACCCCAACAACAAACAGCAAAGAGTTTTGGGAGAATATTTTTACATCTAAATATTTATTATTATTTCAATTACTGGCATACACATTTCAGAGATTAATGAAAGGGATGAAGAAGTTCCTCTTTTTACCAGCTTTTCTTTGCAGCCTGAACTAGCTGCAGGAGCTGACTAGAAGTGACAAATGGCTGCAACAGTTTGAATACATACCAGGCGAGATTTATCAATTTTAAAATATCCAGGCACTGGAGAGCTGTGACATGCTGGTCTCAGAAGGTCGCTGTGTGCTTTGTGTCTGCAGCTGTGAGTAATGGCCACACCCTGTGCCAGGCATTTGCCCATCAGGAAAAGAGATTGGTAAAGCCTAAAACTGTCACATAAAACAAGCATAAAAAGTCACATAAAACTGAAAGGTAGTCTGAAATTAAGTCTTGCTGGTTTTATAATGCTAACAACTGTTCTCCAAGAAAGAATAATGTCAGAGGGATGATAAGCACAGCAAAGCTGGGTATCATGGCAAGCAGTTTTTCTTCTGCATTTTTAACCAGCTCATGGGAGAAGATAGTTTCAGCCACCTGAAGGTTTTGCTCTTGCTTTGCTCATTCTGGTACCCTGGCATGACCATTTGCCAGATTTAGGGTGAAGGGGTCTTGTTCCTGAGATCAGAGTGTTAAAGCTGGTGTGTGCTGTCGTTGGCATCCCCTTACTGCCTTGCTGGGCTGCTCCAGCAGGGCCCTTTGGGATGTGGCCACTGTACATTTTGAGCTTGAGCCAAGGCTCACTCACTCCTGCACTGCCATGGTGCCCAGCACCAACCTTGTATCTAGGGTAAGGGGCTTCCCCTCTGCCAAAGAGGAGCAACAGGAGCAAGAAGTGAATTCTGCTGCTTGCACACAACTTTCTGTTGCTGTTGTCTTCTTATTCCCCCAGTGAAGATTATTTTTCATTAAACATGTGGGTGAATTACATGGCCACAGCACAGTAATGTCACATTCCTCAGCCATAATTTCAGAGAGAAGTCTGAAGTGTGACTTGAGCAAGCCTTCAGGCACCCAGCCTGTGCACCTCTGGAAGGAAAGAAATCTTAGTAACAGGAAGGTGAGCAATAAAAATAGACAGATGACCACTGGCAGCCCCAGACCTATCCAAGACCCACCATCTTGTTTATTTTTTTTTTTAAACAGCTGGACCAGATAATTATTCATCAGCAAGTGGAGCTTCTGGAAGGTATGATGCAATCCTTGTCACCCTTTAACAGTGCTGGTACATGGGTGTCTCCAAAAGGCATCCAAGTCTTGCCCCCAGCTCACTGAAGTCACTGTGAACCCTCTTGCTGCCCTTGTGTCAGGCTGTTCTGTAGTGATAGTGTGGGGAAGACTCACTTTATTGTTTGCCAGTTCTACAGCAAACCACTGCGGGGTGAGTAATCTCTGCAACAGTCTTAAATTCTCTCCCTCAGACAACTCCCTCTCATCTTTACAATCCATGGAAAAATTTTTTGCCTTTAACAATAACTAACATACTATGAGAAACAAAGCAAATAGAGAAAGGAAGGTCAGAAAACAGAAAATGAAGCAAAAGGTTTTCTAATTACTTAGTTTCTCAGAATTGCAAAGTACTGAACAGTTATTAAGTTCTGCCAGTTAAACATTGTCAAATGTATTTCTCCCATTCAAAATGGTTTTGGCCTGATTCTCAAATGATCTGCTGGGTGAAAGCTTTCTCATTGAAGTGGGTCAGTCTCAGGATGTTACTTTTCACAGATGATGAAGTAAGAAAAGCCCCAAACAAAAACTCAGGATCTGAATTCTCTTTTGTGATATGTACTTTAGTGTACAGCAAATCAAAGTGTGAATTAATTCCTTCAAGATAAAGACCTTGCACTATTATTTCCTTATACTTGTATATTTTCTTTGTGTTGCTACTTCAAAACAATTTTTTAAACAATCTTTCTCATAGACATTTAGAATAAATGCTCATATATGTATATATCCACTAACATTATACTAAGGTAGTAAAAAACATTATATAAGTTAATGTTCTACTTGTTTTGCTTTATTAGCCATACTCGGCACAGAGACCTCCAGCAAATATGAGATAAAAAACCATTTGGGACAAAGAGTTTACTTTGCAGTAGAAGAGAACGGCTGCTTTGACCGCCAGCTGTGCTCGCCTATAAGGTCTTTCACCATAAGGATTGCGGATAACACGGGACGGGAGGTGATCCGAGTCATCAGACCCTTGAGGTGCAACAGCTGCTGGTTCCCCTGCTTCCTGCAGGAGGTGAGGGAATCCCAAATGCCTTTTGTCCCAGCATCTCGCTGTGCAGCTCCTCGAGGGTGGCAGGAAGGAGTTCAGTTCATAAATGAGTTCTGTTCCCAGTGTACCTCCTCCCTTCCATGGGACCTGGCTTTGCTGACATCCCACACAAAGCTTTGGTGTCTGATGATGTCTCTCCAGTCTAACACCCAAAACACTGCCTGCCCTGACACAGAGAGAGATCACGCACTGGGCTCCAGGAGGGTGAAGGATGGAAACTCTCTGGAGGCCACTGGGGTGAGTGGGTGTGGCTGGGAAGCCGCTCTCTAAGGAAGCTGAGGCTTCACTCTGTGGATCTGCCTCTTCAGGGCCATATATCTCTGGGAAATTGCAGAACGTGGATGTAAGCTGCTTGGAGTGAAAAATGCAGATCCCATATAGCATCAGGTCTTACCCTCCGTGTTTTTTGACTCTCCTTCACTCAGATATCTTTCTTGTGTTACAAAAACGTTTACAGGTTATCTCATCCACTTACCTTCCTAGCACTGCATCAGGATTTTTAAAGAGAAGGTCCTTTGGTAGTACAGCTGCTTAAAAAAGCTTATAGGATACTCTCTGAATACAGTAACAGTTTTTTTCCCAGTTTAGAGATTTTATAGTCTTATATCGTATGTAAGATTTTGGCTTCTGGTGCGGCTTTTGAGCTTCATATTGTCCACTATATTTAAAAACACCATTAGACAGTTTTGCAATATCCAGTTCCATGTTTGGTAACATGGTATGTTACTGTATTTGGTAAAGAAATATTTTGTCATTATATAAACAATACTCTATCATGGAAAAATAAGTCAATATAAAATCAGCTAAACACATTTTTTGTTGTTGTTTTCTTTTGTTTGCTAGTTAGAAGTTCAGTCCCCACCAGGTACAATAGCTGGGTACGTTGTACAGAACTGGGACCCTTTTCTGCCGAAGTTTACTATACAGAATCAAAGTAAAGAAGATGTATTAAAAGTAATTGGCCCATGTGCAACCTGTGGCTGTTTTGATGATGTTGACTTTGAGGTATGTTTTGTACAAGTGTTAACAATTTAAAGGTTTTACTACTTGGAATAAATTTCTCAGATGAGAGGGAGAGTGGGAGATACTTGAAGAAACCCTGAACAGAGTTTCTGATGTGAACAAAGTGCTTTGCCTTAGTCAAGAATCATAAAGGAATTTTTGGGTTTATCAACTCATTATCCAAATCAGAAGACTCCAGTGCATACTGTCTGAAATTTCAGTATACTCTGAAAAACAATGCAGGTGGCTATTCTCTCTCTGCATAATGGAGAGGATATCTGTCCCCTGAGGGGACAGTGGTCCACAGCAGTTTGGCTAGGAGAGTATAAAAAACATGATACAGGAAAAACCCACAGCACTGTGAAAGAAAGACAAAACTGGCATAAACTTTCACAATTGCTTTCTCCCACTTTTTGTCAGCTCTAAAGATGCTGATGTTTCCAAACTTGAGACCCTTTCTTGTGTGCCACTCGTAAAGGGTTTTGACACTAATAGAACATTGCAGCAATAAGAATAAAAGGAGAACCTGACAACTATAGCATACTCTGCATGTCAGGACAGAGTCATTAATTCTGTGGAGATGTCATCAGTGTGTACTTGATTTGTTTACATCTATGTCTGTTCCTGTTTTTTCTTTGTGCAGGTAAAAGCTCTCAATGAGATGACAACGATTGGCAAAATTTCCAAGTATTGGTCTGGATTTGTCAACAACATCTTTACCAACACTGCCAACTTTGGGATCCAGGTTCCTGTAGATCTTGATGTGAGGATCAAGGCAGTAATGATTGGTGCTTGTTTCCTCATTGTAAGTGTGCAAGGTGGAGAGGCAGACCCATAGAGACCTGCAGACCAGGGCCAAAGGGGCTCTTGCTGTCAGCTGAGAGCTACAAAATGCAAGTGCAGTGGAAAGCCAAACCCAATATCTAAAAGATAAATTAACTGAAAAACTTCTAATTTTTATGTTTTTGATTTTAAAAAAAGTGTTTAAATTTTTGTTTATTAAACAGTTTAGGTAATATTACACATGCAGTTCAGTATTTTGTATGTCAGGATCAAACCTCAACATATTTGTCAAACCTTCCAAACTCCCCCAAACCCCTTATCACGTTTGAACAAGTGTATGAACCAAAAAAAAAGTTATGTTGTTTCTAATGGTAATTTCAAACCAATTCAATAGTTCTGTTGAGTATTGCATGTAAGACCTTCAGGTCATATAAAAATTCCTACAAAAATTCTCTCATGGAGGTAATCGTAAGAATTATATGAGAAGGAGAATAGTCAGTGCTAGGGGTTAAGTTGCGTGTTTTCTAGAATTAGAAATTGATATTTGCTGTGTAGTTCTTTTGCCAATGTAACTGTGTTAACATGAAGTGGTTTCAAAATAATCTGTGATACTTACATCAGAGAATATAAACCAAAATTACAATACTGTTTAAATTATTCACTGCAAAGTGTTTGCTTCAAAATTCCATCAACAATTCAGAAATTTTGCTTTTAGTAGAATAGAAATGACAGTTAAGATTTTTGGATTGTCCCCTCCAAAACTCCTGTTTCTCAGAGGCAGTGATAAAAAGTGATTGACTAATATAATTACTTAATGTAACAAAAGCCTACAAGTAAGACTTTTGATAGTAATTGTTGCATTTTTGTGCCTTCCATATCTAATTCACAGTTTGTTTATTTGTAGGACTTAATGTTCTTTGAAAACTCTTTGGATGGATTATAACAAGATGACAGAAACAATGAAATATGCAGAATGTGTTTCAGTAGGTAAAAATGAACATAAGTTGATCTTCTTGCTTTGAAGACTTACACATTTCTAATTCTTTTTCATTTTCTTCCAGAAATCACTTGAGCTTTGGACATGATTTTGAACTGCAAAAATCCTTGTTCCTTATAGGAAAAGACAGGGAGCTAATGATTATGTTTATTAAAATATGTCTCATGTAAATAATAATTTCCCACTTACATTTTATATGTGCTGTGGCTTAACACATAATTTTCACACAGAGCACCATTGCTTTGGAACAGTGCTATTCTCTTCTTTCTCTTTTGATGTTCCTGCATGGGAAATCATGAAAGATTAGATGAAAGCTTGCAGCATCACTGATGAAAGTCTATGTTTAGAGAAGCCTTTGATGTTTTGCAAGTGCTGGTACCAGCTACTAACCACATGAGGGTGTGTTCTGGGGCTTTTGCTTTTTTATAATTTTAGAAGTAATTTTCTGATTTGTTATTTAATTAACAGTAGCAAACTGATACTGAAAGTAGCAAATATAAAGACATACCCAATGGGAAGATCAAGATGTTACCTGTTTCACTGAGTGGAAGAAGGGAAGTTACATTTGCTAGTAAATTAATTTTGTGACAAAGATTGTTTTAATGAGTGGCAGCCAGAAATTCAGCTTCCAGCCCTAGACTTGGGAAGGTAAGCTTTATTCAGAAAATCTGGTATTCCACTATTCCCACTAAAGGCAGGCCATAGATAAAGTTTGAGAAATTGTCCTCTGTATGCTAGGGGCTCACAAATCACTTCCCTTTGTACTATGCAGTGTTAAGGATCTTTGCTGCCATCTACTCAAGGCTTTCCTTGAAAGGTTTGTTCCTCTTTGTAATATCTGGTGGCTGATAATTTTTCATTCAGACTTGCTAATGGCCATCCTAGAACAGAATTACTCTTTTCCTTTGGCAAGCTCAAGTATTTTCTATGATGACTGCGCAGAAGGAGCTTTTTGTAGTTCAGCAGTTTTACACAGCTGTTCATTCCTGCAGTCACACGTCATCATACTGTTCCCAAACATTCCCACAAACAGGTTTTCGCTAATACAAACTTCCTTCGTAGGAACTGTATATATGCAGGACAAAACCAGTTTTTTTTGCTGTTTTTGCAAAGTGTTTGCTCTATGAACTTGCTTATGCCTCTCAAAAACTTCAGCAGGTCCTTCAAGAAGCAAACCAGTACCATAAAATATTGGTGGCAAACCAAATTGCTCTCATAGTCGCCAGTCAAGTTTCTAAGGGGAACATTTTTCAAATCACTAAAAATGCTGGAGATTTTTTTTTTTTTTTTTACTGTCAACCAGTAATTCAGTTCTTGCAAACAACCAACACATCAACGGAAAGAGAGGAGATAATGAATAATTCATAAAAATGAAAAAGAGCTAAATTTATCAGGTGATTAATTCTCAACAAATATTTAGACTAATTTTAAATTAATGTTCGTGGATATGAATTCAAACACAGTGAAGTCAGGAAGTTGCAACTAACGTTCCTATAGTGAAATTAACTCAGGAATGCTTGTAGATTTAAACAGTATGTTTTAGATTATATACCACACTTAGGTATTTATACAGATTTACATATGTCTTGAAAATAATTGTGGTTAACAAGCTCTGACAATCATCATTATCTGTTAACCATTTCACTACTGGCTCTCGCTGTGACTCGCAGCAGTGCAATCAGGCTGCACGAATTGGGAGCTCACAGAGAGCCACTGCTGCCACCTTTCCCAGGAGGAAGCACCCTGTGAGCTTCGTGGGCAAGAAGCTCCCTCGTGTGGAAATTCAGGAATTTGCAGAGGAATGCAGGATACTTTTTGCTATTCTCGCTGATCTCACACTGGTGTCGTTCTGTTAAACTCAGCTCCTGCACTCCTGACTGTAGACTCAGTAAAAGAACCAGACTTTTTTTTTTTTTTCTCTTTAAATCCCTTTGCCATCTTAGACAGCAGTCACTGTTATTGTAGCCCATTATCTTGGCTCTTGTGCACTGTTGTTGAGCTGTGTGTGTCTGAATGCTTGACTGTATTCAGTGCCTGTAAGATCAGCAGGATCCTCACCTATCTCCCACTTCCCTTCTGCAATTTCCAGTCTTCTTGTGGCCCTTTAAAAGCCAAAGACATCTCTGAAGCAAATGCGTCCGACCTCATTGAAGTCAACACAAAATAAGGTTTTATTTACCTGCAGGGCTGAATTTGGCTGTGAGTGTCTATGTATATACCTTGTAGGTAAGCAATATGTGCATATATTTTTTTAATGAATTGCAGCCAGATGATAATACTGGATTCCTCACACTTAGTGTCTTTGTTGCTGTTTTGTGTGTTAATACAAGGTTTTTTGCTGTAAAATGTGTACGTATATGAGTATGTTTGAATGCCTCTGTTTACACTGAGAGGCAGATTCTGGGACATACAAGAACAGGGTTATCCCTTGGGTAAAACAAGCAGTGGAGCTGGGATGACTCTTGCTGCTTAGAACTCCCTCGGCAGCATGCTTACCTCTGTTCCACCCTTCAGCATCCTGGTAGAAATTCAGTGCTGTGCTGGTTTGGGCAAATTTGGAAATTAATTTCTGGGCAGGGAGCAGCAATAGGGGATACACATCATAAAGTCGCCCCAAGACCAGTGCCAGCACTTTTCCAGCTGGGAGGTTCTTCATCTAAACCACAGCTGCCACACAAGGGCAAGTATCCATTCTCAGCAGAGTTCATGGAGTTCTGGATGATATTGCTATAGAAGAGCCAGTGTGTTCTAAGATCTTAACAACCTGCAGCTCTAATTTAACCCTTTCTTATTAATAGCAATGTGTTTCATGTTATGGGAGCTATATATGCTCACCTTTCACGGTTCCCCCATGGGCTAGGAGTGGCTCTCCAAAAAAGAATTCAGAATCCCCCAAAGGGTTACAGGTATTTTCTGAAGCAAATTCATGTCCTGGATATCATCTAGAAAGAAACATGATTGCTCTAATGAAACAGAAATTTTACTTAATGCGGCCAAGCAAATATTTTTGATCAGTAGCCAAACTGTAAATCTGTGTAGTTCACACTCCTTGTGTTCAGTAGATGGCAGCAACAGCTCATTATATTTACCTTTGCACACATCATAAGCTATACCCAGGACGCTGATTAAAGTTCAACATACCTTTAACCTCTAATTAAATTCTACTCTTAACTGAAGGACTTTATTTTCTGTGTCTGATATTAAACCTCTGCCATATGATACTGGGTTATGTTTATTGCCTGTATTCACAGCTGAATTACTGGTTGTTTCATGAGATCTGGTCAGAGCATGGGCAGAATACAATCTACCACAAAGTGAGCTCCTCTGGTCATCACCCAGCCTACTTTTTGCACTTGAAGCATCTCTCCAGCTTCTGCAGATGGACAAAGGAGTAGCCCCAGCTCCAGGACACTTCTTACCTTCTGCAGAAACATAAAGTGCCATGTGTAAAGGAGATTGCTGTGTACTGGTGTCCGTAGAAATGTAGGTTTCTGTGGGAAAAAGGTCATGTAATGATGGTCTATCACTATGTGCTGTACTGGGGCAGAGAGATGGAAATCCCCTGTCGTGCCACAAACCCAGGTGACACCAGCATGTGGGGAGGAGCTGGTTTGTCCGTGGGAAGATCAGACACTTCCTGTAAGAGTGAAGACACAGTCTCTGTAAGTTCTGAGATTGTTTGGTTGTCTGATAATTTGGTGAATGAAAAAGGGTATTTCTCTTTGTAGACTTTGCTGTGTGTATTGAAAAACTCTTTTTGTGTCAATTTGGTTATTTGTTTTAGGATTAGGAAATGATCCAAAATGCACATTTTCTAATAGAGTTGTCTGAGTGAAACTGTTTAGAAAAAAAAAGATGAAATTTCCTCCTCCTGATGCTCATCTTAGTTGTATTGATTTCTTTTCAATTAGAATGGTATGTTCTATGTTAGAATCATAAATCCTAGTTTAATTCAAAGATCAACTTTAGGTGTTTTGATGTGCTTTTTTCTTGACTTAAAATGTCTCCCTTAGGAGGCAAAAACCACTTCAGCTCGTTAGGGAAAATTACCCCATATACTCTGAAAGGAGATTTGGGTTTCTTTGTGGGCTATGTGTTTTTTTTTTCTAAAATCCTAGATCTTTTTCTAAACTTCATCTCGCTTAGGAATAGCTTACTTAACATGAAATCATAATTCAAGAATTCTCTTAGTCCTTGCCACAAGACAACATCTTATCCATGATTTGTCAGCATTTTACTACTTCAGTCCTCTGAAGTGAAGTGAACAAAATAATCTTGAAGGTAATAATAATTACTTTTTGAATGAGACAACCCAGGACAGATACAGCTTTCTGCTTTCTTATGTATTTCTTAGTATTCTTGCAAAAGCACAAAAGATCAATGTTGAAAATTGATCTCAGTTCGCAATTAGGTCTTATCTCCGGTCTCTCTTTGCAAAAACAGTACAGAGACATCTCACCTCTCTTCTCACTTTAATTTTCTTCTGGAAAGGAAGTGTAAACATAGTTACTACAGCATTGCAGTAGGACTCAGAGGCCTGACCTCTTGTGCTCATACCCGGCAGACCTACCTGAAAGTTTACTGTATTAATGTACAGGGGAGTACACAATACACCCAACATCAGGTCTCATAGTCCATGGAGACACACACTGAGGTCCATGTTGGTGGGCTCTGTTTCCAGTGTGGAGTCCTGCAACTGGGTACAAAACTGCAGCACAGCTACTCACAAAGCTGCTTTGTCAGTCTTGATTTTGGCGTAAGTTTATTTGCTGTGTTACATGGAGTAAATCTATCCTTCATTTAGTATCATGCTTCATGAGGAATAAATAAGTGAAGCAATCTTATATAGATCTAACTTCAATGCTTTCTGAGGCTGCAGGTTCAGTTTTGTGTATTTCTTATTATGTGGTCTCTGGCCAGAATATCCTTAAATCTGGATATTGGCAAGCAGATAAGCATGCAGACTGCAGAAGTGCTTAAAGCTAAGTGAGCACTTCGTGGGCTCTTATTTCTAAACAGCCCAGCACCTTGCAGGTTTAATCCTTGAAAAACTGTAGTAAAAGAAGTTGATAAGACATACAAGTTCTCACATAAAATTGTAATTGGGAGGAAAATCCCCACTTACTTGAGCAACCTTAATAATTCTGTTGCTTGTTTATCTAAAGTCAGAGTAAATGCTGACAGATTAGTGCTCTTCTCCGTCCCCTACAAGGGAAGTTGCACTTTAGATATGTTAGACTGGAAAACACAGAAGCTCACGTGACAAATTTTCCATGTTTAAGTTTCTGTAGGCCATTCATAATATGTGTAAAAATGTTTTTATTCTGACATCTGGGTGAGTATTGAAGGGAAAATTACCTGAAAGTTATTTCATCAGGACTGATTAACTTGATGTGCTTTTGCACTTTAAGATACTCATTTGAAGGACTTGTTTTTCTCTGTTCCAGTCGCATTAGGTAAGTGCTCTATTTACATTGGTGATGTTTTGTATTAGAAAAACCCATACAAAACAACAACAAAATCACAAAAAGTCCTGCAAGCTTCTGTTGCAGACATTGCTCTATTGAGAAATACCTGTTTCTATCTAGAAATGACCCTGGGCATTTTTTCTTTCTGCCTCCTCCCCCCCCTCCCCC
>NW_008236622.1:1816369-1855570 GCF_000691975.1 Corvus brachyrhynchos
CACCTTTTCACCTTTTCAGATCACAGAATGGTCTGGATTGGAAGAGACCTTAAATATCACTTAGTTCCACCTCCCTGCCATGGACAGGGACACTTTTCACTAGAACACGTTACCCAAAGCCCTAAAGGAAATATCACAGTCCACGTGTCAAGATCCAGTATTGCTTCATAAGTCTTTTCTTAGTCATTTATGGTTTGCTTGTGGAATCTTGGGTGAATTTTGGACCAGGCTAATGGTTGGTTGCATTTACTTTGTGCTTTGCTCAATAACTGCAAACAGTGAGTGAGATGATGTGAAAGTTTCAGGGCAATAAAATAAGGATGGGACACTAAATCTAGGCAGGACTGTAGAGAGAAGCCCTTGTGCAAACAGGCAGCGTGCCTTTGGCAAATACTTTGCTTAGTAAGAACACAGAAACACCAATTGATACGCCAAGATCATCTGTGCCAGCAGGTGTAGCACCTAAATAAAGCACGTGCATGTGAGCCACAAAAACTTCAGTAAGGTGAAACTGCTTTTAGCTGCAGTGATTGGAACCAGTGGGACCAGGTGTTTTGTTCATGGTTTGTGTTTTTTCAACAGATGAACTTACCTCCTCCAATAAGTTTGTGCTTTGGACTTCCATACAACCTGCTGTTGTCTTAGAGAAGTGTGGTTATACGGCTGGGGCATAAAAAAGATACATGCATGACCTGACTGACATGCTCATTTGAAACAGTCCCATAAAATGGTTTATTTCAACTACTGTGGTCTTCTGCAGTTCTCTCTTGCCAGTACGGTGTTTGAGTGGTATCATTGAACATGAGGTTTTAGTTGAACTGTCACACGCTGGGTCAGACCCTTGCCCCTGTCAAAAGGGAAGGGATAAATGGTTATGGAGCTTGGGAAGAGTCTGATGGAAACAAATCCCTGCAAAATCAGGGTAACATGAGCTAAGGAAAGAGTATAGGAACAAAATTAGCATGGGGTGGAGGAGGACGCGGGGAGAATAAGATATTTCTAAGAGCAAATGAATGTTTTCAATCAGATGTGAAGTCTAATATGGTCTTTAAAAATATATTCTCAGTGGAAAAGAGCAATGGATCTTTGCTACAAAATAAGCACCTGCTTGGTGAAGTCATAATTCTTTACTGCATTGCTGATCTGTTCAAGCTTTAATGTTCTTTTTTCTTGTACTTCAGGAATATCACTGATAAGAGATGATTGAGAGAAAAAAAAGTGTAAGAAAATCTGCAGAGATGCAAAATGCCTCATGCAGCATTGATGTACTTAGCCCCATATATATTTATTACTACAAATATGTGTTAGCTTTCTTGGTGAACTTTTTAATCTCAAACAATTACAAAAAAAAAGATGTAGAAGTCTTTCCTGAAGCACATATATCATTGCAGATGTAGTAAAAAAAAAAATTCTAAAAGTGTCAGATTCCTCTCTCTTCCCATACCATCCCCAGATACTAAATTTTGTAAATAGTTTTGTTCAGTGTCTCATTTATGAAGCAATGTCATCTTAAGTGCAGTCTTGGCTGATGTAGTAGGGTTTAGAGTTCCAGCACCTCAGTGAAGCACTAAAACCCCAGGGCTTCATTGAAAGCCTGATAAAACAAACCTTAGGTTTTGGATCTGGTCATAAGGCCTTCTGTCAGATGAGTCCAGTGTAATTGTAGGCAACTTTAACAGCAAGTATTTTATATTATTAGTTCACAGAGAATAACTAGAAATGTTGTAAAATGTGTTCTGAAGCCATAGAAAACTGAATAATGCTAATATAGATCTAATTGGGCAGAAATCACATGCCCTGAAATTCTGGGAAAGATCACTGAAAGAGAATCACATAGAATAATTGTAAATACCAGTGTGAAAAAGACTTTTACTTCAATTTTGAAAACCTGCTTCAGGAACATACTGGTTCCAGAAACTTGCGGAGCATCCCTGCATAGACGTTGTCAGCCACCTTATCCCATCCAACTTGGAGAAGCTGCAAGTGCAGGGTGTTGGACCTCTCAGGATCAGGGGGCCATGGTCACAAAACTTGGTCCTGCAGCAGTGCAGGAGTATCTGAGCAGGGCTGGCTCCTGGAGTGTGTCCATGGGACGGTGTCCTCTGGCAGCACATGGCAAACCTGTCACAGCTGGAAGGGAAACTGCAGCCTGGCTGGGAGTTCCCATCAGCACAGGCAGCGTGGATGCATCCTGCTGCTGCTGTGCCAGCAGAGACATGGTTAAGGGGAGAGGGGAAGAGAGGAGAGGGCATCTGTAACAACCTTATCAGTAACAACCAGCAGCTCAATTACGCTAAAAAATTGACTCAGATGGGAAATACAATTTATAATACCACATGATACAGCAACCAGGGAGAAAAACCTTCTGGGCTGGGAGTAACAAATCTGTAAAACTTGATTTAGGAAATAATAGGACTAAATGTGAACCTCCTGAAAGCTGTGCTAAGGATTTCTGGGAAATGGCCCTGGCCTGAACGTGAGGCCATTGCTTTGATGAGCAATTTCTTCATATGTGATTATTCCACATCCCAGGTGATCAGTATTAGGTAAGAGTTTACAGTACCTGACATTGGTGACTAGGTCTTAATAGAGAACAGGGTTTATATCTGATGAAAATACTTTCCTTTTCCAATGTTTTCTCCTCTCCAACTTCCAAACCTCCCCAAATCCCCCAGCTGTCTTTGTGAGAAGCAGTGCCTGGTGTTGGGCTTCCTCAGTTTTCATTCTTAATTGAGCTATAAATTCACCTCATAAACTCTTGCAGATCTAGTAGTCCTTCTACATTTACAACTTTTTAATTATCTTCTTAATTAACGGAAGCCTCAAGGTCCCAGTACGTTTTTATCAGACGAGTCTGTTATGAAATGCATTAACTTGGACTTCATTGGTTTTAATAACATCCTCTCCTCAGCCTGGTTCTGTGTATCGGTATTGCTCTATTTGTCCTAATGTTGATAAAAGAAGTGCCAGTGTATATCACAGCACAATGAAACCCAGCTTCTCCTTTATCAGCAGCTCCCAGACAAACCAAGGGTGCCTAATCAAGAACATAAGTTTAAGAGGCATTTTTTCATGCTGCTGAATTCAAATGCAATGCTAGTGTCCAAAAGATTACGATACCCTAAATGGAAGCAGGTGTGGGCCTGGGTGCTGCGTTACATTCTTTGCTGTGCTCAAAGAGGTGTGTCTGGTGAGGAGGGGCTACAGACAGTGGGCAAAGGGAGCAGAGGGGGACTCCTGCCCTGGAGTCAGAGGTACCCTGTGCACCACGGCAAAGGGCTGCTGCTTCCAGGCTTCCTTGTTTCATGTACGTTTTCAAAGGGGAACGTCATCTCGAGGCCCGTGGTGTCCTGATACAACTGCTTCATATGATTCCAGGTCTACAGTGGTGCAGCAATATTGGCTCTAGAGAAGTTTGGCCAGTGAACCCCACCCACACACAGAATGTGCTTGTGAGAAGAGGCACTGGAGAAAGGCAGGGAGAGTTCAAGGACCACTAGCACATCACTGCTGCTGTATGATTCAGTGTCACCTGCAACAGTGCTTAAATGAAAAAACTTGGCTTTGCAAAAACCTTCAAACCCCTCCTTCCCCCCCAAAAAAAAACCAAACACAGATAACTGAGCAGCCTGGGAATTCAGAGTGCCAGCCTTGACATACAGAGCTGGATGTCTGGCTGGGGTGGAATTGTCCTGACTTGATTTTTTGGTGTATTTCATTAATTATGCCGGTATTATTTATACGTTTTAGGAACAAGTCATGCCTAGGAAAATATTCCCTGTAAGTATCTATTTGGAGTAGCAATATCTCTTTAGCAGAAAACAGGATTTGCACAAGCTGCATTTTAAACTGTTGGTACCACTGTTAATCCTAAATTCTGGAAACTGTAATGGGCTGTTTCTTTATGTCAACTTGTTCTTTTCCTCCCAATATCCCATTTTCTGACTGCAGAGTAGCTTATGGCAGTTCATCTACAGTGCTGACATTCAAAACCTTGTTTGTCGGGCAGCCGTAAAACTTTATTTAGCCTCCTCAGTCTGAGAAAGAAAGTCCTTTGGCACAAAGACATTTAGTAGCAAAACCAAATGTGGGGTATGGCTTCCATTGTTGTTCAGTTGTTTTCCCCTTGTGTTCTTGAGGAAAGACTGATGGTGATGGCTGACAGCTCTCTGCATGAATTGCTTTTCTTCTGTAAGTGATTATCATGATTGTTAGTGACAGCCCAGGGGGACATGTTGCTCCTCAGGATATGTAAAAATATAAGGAATGCTACTTTATGTGGTTTGGAACTCTTAACTGTCCACTGCTGCTATCTGGATGCTGAATTAGCTAGGACATTACAACACTAAACCCATGTTCACCTGGTTTCCCTCTCAAAGGAGAACCTAAACCTCATTTGTTAGACTGCAGGCTTGATGACTGATTTGATATTGTTAAATGAAATCAAATATGTGAACAGTACTGTTTACAATTTACAATTTTACAATTACAAAATTACAAATCTTTAATACAGAGATGATGTGTTAGCTGCTTCTTCTGGCTTCATGAATACATATTTTATTAAATTAGTGAAGGCCTAACTACCACAACAAAATGAGAGCTACACTGAGGCTCAGGGTGCCTGTCAAATGCTAGCAGGATGGAATCCATTTGCCCTAGTTCCACATCAAAGAAATAATGCTAATACTAAGAATAGCAATTTATCTACTTTTTAAAATGTTTGGATTTAAACTGCCTTTTACTGCATGTACATTATGTCTGTCACACTGGTGGTGGGCTCATACTAGACTCATCATGCTGTATTAAAATGTAGATTTTGCGTATTGGAACATTAGGTTATTTGCCTATCTGCTTTCAAAACCACTACTAGTTTGGGTATGACGTAGTATAAATGCAAAAAAAAGGAAATTATTCTGGATAAGATTCCTTAAATTTGAATAGTTAGGTTGGGGGCAGTCTTTTAAAATCTCAACTCTCCAAGCAAGTTCTAAATATTGTTAAAATTGTATCAGGTAATTATCACTTTGTCATCAAAAGTCCGGAGTAAAACAAATGCTGTAATTTCAGTATTAGAAAGTGGAATCACTTTTATTTGCAGCATAGGGCATGAGGGATCTCTCTGCCTAGTGCATGCACTGCAGCTAGAGAACAGATGAGTTTAAATCTATGTAACTACTTCAGACTCGTTACCTTTCCCCAAACTCATACATACATGCTAAATGTTCTGCTGAATCTTCTGTGTATTTAAATCACCTCAGCAGCATTGCTGAGGCCCACAGTCTTTAAGGCTAGGATAACCACTTGCACACATCAATACAGGACTAAGTACTGTCAGCTAAAGGAATTCCCAAGACTTGAACACTATTTGTTACAATTAAAGTTTTTCCCAAAATGTGCACAAGTGAAGGATGGGAAACACCAGATAAAAACCTGTACCCCATGGCTGGGGCTCCAGCTGGTGCAGCTGAGGAGTTTTTCCTGCCCTGCCACAGGAGGAGTCTTCTTTTCCTTTGTTCCTTCTTTCTTTCTCTGTTCCTCCTTTTTCTTTTGTTCTTTCTTTTAATTTATTTCCTGGTAGCCCCCTCAAGTTTGTGCCTCAAACCTCACATCCTATGTCTTTTCTATTAAGACAACAACTACTCTCAGCTTATCTTTATCTGCATCTCCCATGTCTGCTTGCTGTTCCAGGTTTGCTTTCCAGATCACAAACACTGGAGAAGAGAGTCTTTTGTGGGATTGTGTCCACAGGCACAGAAAGCAACCCCCCCAGTAACCACTTTTATTTCCTTTAGTAGTGCAAACAGTGCTGTTCCTGAGGTTAAATGCGGTTAAACAGAGTTTGAGGTGCACAAAGGCTGTTTGCTCTCATGTACAGCCTTGAGTGAACTTCCTCCCATGTCCCCTCACACAGATGTACTGCCTGAGCACTGAGGGAAAAGGAGCTGGTTAGGTGATGTTAGCAAGGAAGATGAGAGCTGCTTTTGTCAGCTCCAGGTTACTGGACACCTCTGTGTGAGAAGCTGGTGGAGGAACTGGTCCCACTTCTGGTATTGGGCACCACAGGATCAGATGAGGAGTCAGGAGCATGAGAAGTTAAAGCAGTGGAAAGTAATGTTCTGACTATACAGACCATAAGCAACATACCTAGAAAATGGGGTGAAGAATCTACAATTAATGTTTCTTTTCAGGTAAATGGGCTTAAAAGAATAAATTCTAGGAGCATGATCATTTTCTTATTTCTCTTGAAACAATTCCAACTTCTTTTCTAAATGTATTAGGCATTCCCCTGCTGGTTAAATCTGCTCACTGGAGAAAATAAAAAGGTATTGACCATTTCAACCCCCTGATCTAACAGAAAAGCACTGACTGTCAGTTACAACATCAGTGATCCTAGCTGGACAAGAAAAGAACTGGAACATTATTTGATATGGGCAAGACTGATAAATTACTTAGTATTTTGTGAATCACAGCATCTTTTTTTTCTACCACTGCAGGTGAATTGAGTTTTTTTTTTCTACTGATAGATGCCTGAAAGGAAGAGATATGCTGCTATCTTTGTTCTCTTTGATAGGACAATGATATTCTCATCTAAGAACTAACATGCGTCCCTATGTCAAAAAGTCATGTTTTCTGGGCAATACAATTTGAATTTCAGTGTATGAGTCTGAACCAAGCTAAATATAACTATGCTATATTGCTTTAAAAAAGAAGGGTGGTATCAAAAACTGCCATGTATTTCTAATTTCCCAACCATGTCAAAAAATTCTATACCTGTTTCTTAAGAGATGTTTAAAACCTGTTTCTTGGTGTCTGTTACTAATCCTCTTAGTGGATTCAGTGCAGATGTGTGGGAAAATGCTAGTCAGCTTTAGATTAGATTCTTCTGTACCTGAGGAAACAAGCAAAATAAAATCCCCAAATCCCTGTCCTATCTGGTGTTTAGGTGAAATCCAGTGCAGGGCTAGAATAATAGTTTGGGGTTTTTTTGGTTTGATTTTGTTTATGGAAAATTCAGTATTGAAATGGAGAGCTTATTTTGGGAGGTAGAAGACAAAGACTACAAAGTATGTAAAGCTACAAGGTAACCTGCGCTTAATTTGTTCTCTTTGTTAAGGATTCAGATTGAGTCCCCAGTCTTGGTTTTTGTGCATGCACCCAGTTACTGTGATCAGATTTGTGTGATTTACATGAAATACAGTTTCCTTTGAAGAGGCATACGTGGACACCAGCAGCTCGAGTCTGATGTATGTGAATGTACAGAAGAGGGTGCAGAAGATCTGTTCATGAGAGCTGTTAATCAGGGAGTGAGCCAACTGGCTCCAAGTCTTTTGTTTCCCAAACAATTCAGTATTGTATTTTCTTGTTCCTGTAACTACGGAGTCCATGTAAATATATTATTTCCCCTGAGGTCCTGCCTTACAAGCAAGGTAAAATTGTTCCAAATACATTTATTCTCCTTTCAGGGTGGACATAGAACTTGGCGTTATCACCTGAGTGTAACCTGATGGCCTGTAACTAAAAAGTAGAAATAAATTAATTAATTAATTAATTTAAAAAGGACTGAATGGGCATGGGTGAAATGAAAAAGGTAAATGTCACGAAGAGCAAAGCTTTGGAAATGCCGGTGTTTCTCGGCAGGGCTGGCAGCACCACCTTCCCAAAGGCATTAATAAGAGGATAAAACCAGGCTCTTCAGAGGAGTGTGGCAGGAAGAGGAGAGGCAGTGGGCATAAACTGAAACAAGAGAGGTTCAAATTCAATGTGGGAGAAACGTTTTGACCAGAAGTCAGTGAAGCAGGTTGGCTATAGAGGTCGTGCAGTCTTCATGTTTGGAAGTTTGAGGCCTGACGAGGAGAAGCCCCACGTTTTCCGGGTGGGGAGTGCGGGTTAAGTTAGAATATATCTCTTTAGAGAAATAACTCGCTTGCAGAGAGTGGATTAAGGGGAGGTGCTGATGGCCGGGCTGTCCCGGGAGAGCCCCGCTGGAGGAGGGAGGCGGGCGGCGCCCGCGGGTGGGTGTTGGCAGCCGCGGTCCTGTCCCCAGCAAAGCAGAGCGGCATTAGCGCTGATGTCCCCTCGTCTGAGCGAGGCTGATACTCTGCGTGTGAGCTGGCTGTGCGGCTGCCAGGTGCTGGCACTCCCAGGTCTCAGGAGAAAAGGCAGTATAAGGGGACAGGGTACCCTACTGCATCAGAACAAAAAAAAAAAAAAAAAAAAAAAAAAAAAAAAAAATTCCTTCTCTGAATAATGTTTTGTTAACATTAGACAATAATAAACTGTTTAATTAGATCAACTAGTTGATCTTTAAGCATACTGTTTCTCCAGCAGTCAAGGTTAAAATCCAGTGGCTGAATAGTCTAATATAATGCAACGTCAAAAAAGAAAAAGCCACAAAGGGGAAATAATGCATGCCTCCTGGCTATTTGGTTTCTTGTTTTTTTAATATTACAATGTCTTGGAAAGGGCCTGGCTTGTTGTTTATATGGCACTAAGCATGTTTGTGCTGGGGGGCTTACATTAATATGCTCTTGGCACTTTAGTGAGATGGATAAGAAATGAAACTACTTGTCACGCTAGTATTCTGTTTTTCTGATAAAAAGCAGAAGCTCTATAGTTGACATAATTATGACATGTCTGACTTACTTGCAGGATATCTAGTGACATGCATCAGGGTGAGGGACATGTAGCTGTGTTACGTAGTTCTGAAAATGAGAAAGTGACTGAAAAGAAACATGGACATTCATAAAAAAAGGAACTATCTAGGGATGAAATGAGGGCTGAACTTTGTAAAATCTTTATTGCTTTTTTACTATAGAGCGTATCAACCCTTTCTAAATCCTAGACTGTACAGGCTTGTATGTGTGGTTCTAGGGACAATGGAAGATTCTGGACTACTACAAAGCCTTTCTTTTAAATAAATCATATCGTTCTGTCTCTACTCTCCCTTTATTAAAGGGCTTAGTTGTAATTCTCAGTATTTTGCTGAAGTTGACGTAGCTGGAACATCTCACAGCATAAGCTGATCTTTTGCTAGTTTAATTAACATTTTTTATTCTTCTATAGTTTGTGGTAATTCCTGCATACAGGGACTACATTTTACCCTACTACATTCTACATACTACCCTATGACCAGAATCCAATTAAAGTATGTGAAAAAGGATGGTGATTTTATTAGTAGAGTTAGTAAAGCAGAAGAAAATGTATATTAAAAAAGGAATGTTTAAGAGCAACTGAACCAGCTGCTCTTAAAGAGGATGTTCTGTAGGATTTGGAGAGTGAATTAGTTCCATGACAGCCCAGAAACATAGACATCACCCTGTGAGACCTGCTTTTACTCAAAGAGTGAAAAACAGGAAGGGATTGCTTTCAGTTTCATTTCCCTTCCCAGTTTTGAATAACCATCTTCACTGAACTGAAGTAGTTAGAAGAATCATAAAAGACAAAATCTATTGGTAATTTAACTTGAACTGGATTATTTTTAAAGAACAACTAGGTTTATTTTTTATTTTAAAGCTTTCAATACTCTTAAAAAGGAGAGCCTACACCATTCTTTTTTACACTTTCACTCTTGGATCTCCTGACTGTTTCGGATCTGTTGCTGTTGTCTTGCTTCACTCCTTACCCCAGAGAAAGAAATAACTCTCAAGGTTTATGCTGGTATCAGTAAGTTGGGGTTTTTTTGGTTTTGTGGTGGGTGGTTGTTTTTTGGGGTTTTTTGGTTTTTTTTTTTTGGGGGGGGGGGGCATTTTTTTTAACAGCAACCACCCTTTGTTATCCTGTGAAGGCAAAAACTGGATATGTGATATTTAATAGTAGCACTAGAGAAGTGGAATAGCTTAAAGAACTGAGTAGGTGGTAGCATGGCTACATGGCTGCTCCAGGGTTTACCCGAGCAGGTTTTGTGGTCAACATCAATACACTGAACCAGCTGCCCTTAAATTACTGCAGTAAACTGTTAATCTGAATTACAGGATGTTTCCAAATGGCTGTGCAGTGGAGTCTTGCACATCCCAATGCTTTCCTCTGAGTTGAGGATGATTTCAGGATACTTAAAGCATGAATGCAGGCATAGAAAATTCAGACTTATGTGGTGGTGGAGACGTAGCCTAGATGGAAGCTGAGATATTTAAGGTTATTTTACCTTGTATTTGTAATTTAGCTTTCCCCTACAGTTTAGAGAGGCAAATATCTTTTATCAATAATAGAGAACTGAATAGCTCTTGTGTGAAATTATATATTTAAAAAATCATGAGATAAAAATGTTCTTTTGCAGAAAAACTACAAGCAGATTTACGACAATGCAAGGTGAGTGAAATATAACCAAAATGTCAACTTTTGCTAACATCAAAGACAGCATATTCAAGCAATATTAGCTTAGCTATTAGCTTACCTTCTAATTATATGAAATATGTATGAATGTTTTAAGCTGAAATTATTTACATTTTAAAATTGGAATATTTTACAAAACATAGAGCTTACATTTTCAGATCTTGATTTCTGAAGTTCAGTAAAAAAATTAAATTAGTAACCTTGAAATTCATGTTATTTCTGCTTACAAACTGAAGCTGGTAAATGTTTTTAAATCCATAACCCTCTCCATCTGCTGGTGTAGCATTAGTCAAAGAAGTTGGGAGAAAAGGTTTTACACAGAGGGGAATGGCTCGTTGCCATGTTCTGGAGGGCAGACTGTCAGTTCCTGGCAATGCTTTGAATTCAAGCCTCTTCCTACATAGCAATGAACAAAGACGTCTTTGGTCCAGGCAGAGTGAACTGACCCTGTTAGAGCAGGGCTTGGACTAGATGATCTCAGGACGTCCTTTCCAAGCTGAATGATTCTGTGACCTCTTCATGACATCCTGTGCAGTACCTGCCTTTTTTCTGTGCTTTAAGGACCAGAACTCCATTAAGTTTTACTGATGTTTAATACATACATTGTTCGTAAATACGATCTTGATGTATATTTTTGCTGTACAGAAAACAGCTCTCTAGTTTCGTTCTGTGTGTACTCTGGAAAAGGAGGCAGTGCTGGGGATCTTCCACGCAGGGTAGGAGGAAATGATCCATACTCAGTGTGTATGTCCCATTCTTCCAGGACCTCAACCTGCCACAGCACCTGGAATGCCCTATGGCTCCCCACAGCAGGTCCCTGGGACATACCAAGGTAGGTGGGAAGGTAGGTTACAGATCTGTGACACCATTAGGAAATAAGCACAGGGAATATGTGGTACAAGGGGGATCATCTCTGATTTACTTTTCTGCTATTAATTCTATAGAGTTCCTTTTAATGTCTGTTTTGCTGAAAAGTAATTTCTTTCTTTTTGGGTGCTCCATGTTGAGCAGTACCAATAGTGGTAGGAGTTAAAAATATCAGGTGTTCCTTGGTGGTCACTGTGGGGAGTTTGCTAGGAGGTGTTACTGATTGCAAGTAATGTGTGGCAGGTTTTTACGGATGATCAGATTTTTTAATTATCATGTTATTTCAGTATTTCACTTTATTTTTCTTTAGAAATCCAGAACTGAAGAAAGAATTGTTTTCCTCTTGCAGTTCTGTGTGTATTCTCTTCCTGTTTCATGCTCTGTTGCTTTACTTTGCAGGTGGTCATACCTTACATTTTCCCTCACTTGCTCTGTCCTGTCTCATTTCCTGCTCCACTTCAAAGTGCAGCACTCCTGAACAGCATCTCTCATTCTGGCAGTGACTGCTTTCTGAAGATCCAAATCACAATAAATATCTAAAAATCAGGCTCAAAGCATAAGTCAGAGGTAAAAAGCAAAATGTTTGGCCTAAGTTACTGCGCTGTTCATAAGTTAAGGCCTGTGCATCTTGGCACAAGGCACTCTGAGGTTTGTAAAGTAAACTTGCAAACTTGTAAGTAAAGTGGGCAATGAGCACTCATTGCTTGTGCCATGGAGGTTGCAGGAGCATTGTTACTTTGAGTAATTGTATGTGCATGCACTTGCACACAATAGCAGTAGGTAGATTGAGTGCAAAGCCCGTGCTCAGACATAAAAGTGATTTTGAATTCCCAAAGGGTGGATTCTTCTCTGGGGTGGGCGATGTGGCCACCTATGAGTTTTAAGCCACAGCTGTTTACAGGACCTGAGGTACAGGCCTGCTTATGGTTACAGCCTGATCTTTCATGTGCAGTGGTCCATTTGTTGTAATGTGATGTGAAATTTGGTGCTGAGCTGGTATGGTCTGTAGGTCCACAAGTCATCTGGTTTGAAAACTATAGATGACTTTTGCTAAAAGGACATTTCCTTTCACAAAAGTAGAAGGTATAATTCCAGGAAAACTTTATCTTAAAATTCCTCATTTACTCAACTGACAGCTTGTGTAAATGCCAATGCTTTTCATGTAATTTAAAGTATTCTGTCTTCTCTAGTTAGAAATACACTTTATTTATTTATTTCTGTTTTTTGAATTGACTCTCTTGTGTGAATGAAATTTCTTCTGTATTCAAGAATGATGCATTTATTTATTTATTTGGTTTGGTTTTGTCTGAGGCATCAGAACCTCTCATGGCAGTGTAACTCCCTTCCTGAAAGTTATTGTATTCATAACTGAAATATATAAGGGATAAGGATGTCCATAGTTCAAACAGTGAATAAATTACTCTTTTGAAGATTGTGGGACAATTCTTTTCCAATATCTAACTTTCATAACTATATCTCTCTTACCGTACTAAATGTCACAGGTGCAGGGAACTATGGATTCCAGGCACAGCCCATGGGAGTCCCAGGTGGATTTGTTGTTCCACCTGTCCAGAATCAGCCCACCATGGACAGGGCATTTTGGATGCCTATTCCTCCTTCTATTCCCAACTGCCCTCCTGGCTTGGAATACCTCACACAGGTACCTGCACCCTTCCTCCTTCCCCAGAGATCAGGTATTCTGCTCTGGGAAGCAGCCTGCATCCATGAAATAGCTAAATAAAGCATCTGGCTGTGTTGCAGCTGCAAGGGTTGCTGCTTGTGGGCTGCTAAGTGAAGCCTTTTGTAACATCTGAATGCAGAGATATCTGTTACAGGTGTAGCACTTGTTCATGAGTACTTTCCTGCCAAATAGGATGCTAAAGGATGAGGGACACAGGGCTATCATACATCCTTCCCATTTCTGAAAGTACTGTTTGTGAGATGTAATGCCATTTGTCAAAGTGTGTAGAATAAATACCTATAATATTGTCAACTGTAGTACATTAGAGGCACTTAATTTTCCACATGATGCTTTCTTTACACCTCAATATTGTTAGTAGAGGTGCAAATAAGACTTTTACAGCATAGAGAATGCTAATAGCAAAATAAGAATTGTTTCCACATTACTGAATATGTCTTTGTACCATAAAATACGGTTCATCTCAGCACTGGAAAGATTAATACTGATGTATTGCTTCCAGTTTTTCAAACTGCTGGGAAAAAAAAAAAAAAGGCAAAAGAAAAAAAGAAGTACTGGTGAGGAGAGGCTGATTTCCCCCTGAATTTCCCTCAGAGCTGAGAAGTAACTGAGCTTCTGCTCTAAAATGTCTCCATTTCGTGCTTTTGTCTGTATGGAGGCTCTGGGACATGATGTCAGAGCTCTGTCAGGCTCTGAGTCCTGAAAGGAACATGTGAACATTAGCCCTGTGCACTTGTAACCAGACCAGTTTGGGTTCAGCTCCCCCCATCAGCTCCAGTGCTCTGGAACACTCTTCTGCTAAACTGGCAGAGGACAGGAGGGGAGTGACCTATTTTCATAGCTTAACTGGTAGATAATCTGCCTCTGGACAGTGTATTGATCAATACATTTTTATCCTAAAATGAAACAGCAGCAGTTCTTAAAAGTACATTTTGTCTTGCGACTTGTTAACTGTTTATTCTGTTTAATTCTTCAACCATGAGCAGATTGACCAGGTTTTAATTCATCAGCAACTTGAACTTCTTGAGAGTAAGTACAAAGTATTTAAGTCTAATAATCCCAAGAACAATAAAGTTTAGACTTTCTTTGATGCTGTGTTTTTAAGGTGGTCACCACCTTTGTCCTTCTTTCCTCTGTTACCTGTCTCAATTCCTGCAGAAGTCATGGAAGAGAGGAAGGAGAAAATAGAAGGGAAGATTTTCTATGGGTTCTATATACCAAAAGATACACAGCAATGCAACTGAATAATCTTGGTTATAGGTGCTATAGTTGATACGTAGCTAATTATGGATGAAGTCACACATTTCCAATGTTACCTGTTAACTATGATTCCTACTCTCCTCTCTTCCTTATTAAAGTTCTTATTTTCTGTCCTGTCATATCCCACCTAATTCCATGGACTGGCACGTGGCTTTGATCCCGTTTACAGGCAATCCTGCTGTTTTAGTACACTGAATAGCTTTTCTTCTGCTCCCCTCATCCTGTGCTTTAAGAATATCCAAGTTTATATTATCAGTGTCTTTCAAATAGAAGAAATAAAATGGACCATACATCCCAGCTGACCCCTAATGTTGCTGCTACATATTTCTTTTCAGTTCTTTCTAAAATTTAAAAGAGCGCTTTCATTTGTTATAGAAACCAATTAAAATTTCTGTCCTGGCTGTTGTTGCTTTTGATGTGTGCTGCTGTAAATCTTGCCTGAGGTTTTTCATGGCTTTCTTATTCTGAATGTATTTGTGCCCTTTTCTGTCTTCACCCCCAAATTCACAACTCTCTTTAACATCCATTCAGTTCTTCCCTGAGAATGTTCCCTGCTGTGTTATTGGTAATGGTGGTGCTTGCTCAGGCAGCACACTGGGGACTAATGGGAATCTCTGTGCTCTTTCTGCATGTCCTTGTTCGTCATGGATTCTTCTCTCTGAACTTCTCCATCAGTCTTCACTGCTTGAGAGTCCTTTCCTGTCATTTCCCCTTGCCAGCAGCTGCCTCTGACAGACTTTGAGCAAGGCTTGTCTTCCCAAAGGACAGCTGCAGAGTTAGCAGGGAGTGTCTGATCAAACACTCCTAGGAATTTAGAAGGTTTTTTCCTGTTTTTCAGTTGTGACTGGCCTTGAAGTAAACAACAAATATGAACTCAAGAATGCACTGGGGCAAAGGGTGTACTTTGCAGCAGAGGACACAGACTGCCTTACCAGGAATTGCTGTGGGCCATCACGGCCCTTCACCATCCGGATTACAGACAACCTGGGCCACGAGGTGATAATGCTGCAGAGACCTCTCCGCTGTTCCATGTGCTGCTGCCCCTGCTGTTTACAGGAGGTGAGTTGCTGCCTCTCACTGCCTTCCTTCTCGTGGGACAGGGACCTCCAGTGCAGTTTTAAGGTGGGGTTGTCTTGAATCAGGAGGTGAGGTGAAGCGAGTCAAGTTTTTCCAGTAAGGTGTGGGAAGAGAGATCTGTGGGATTTGTGGATGAGGTCCTTGGTCTAGGAAGAAGCAAGTGTGCTGCAACACTTGGACTCACTGGCCAATTCTGACTGCAGTAATGAAAAAGCTGATTGAACAGCCTGTGAGAGAGCTTGTGGCTGGTGCTGAAATCTGCACTGGAGATGGACTTGGTATGGAAGAGTAAGGCAACGGTTTTCATAAAATAACAGCTAGAGTTTTCATTTTACAGCTCTGAAAGCTATAGTGACATTCAACACAGGAGATCATGAGGTTTTTTCATATTAACCTAATTCTGGAATGATGCAACTTCTGAGACTACTCATAGCTCCTGCTGAGGCATTTGCAGTAGCAGCACTCCATAATGCCTTCACCGAATGCTTTTGGGATGCTCACTGCCTTTCTTTCACTGAATTTTGAGCTTTATATTGTAGATGCATAGTTTGTGTGCTCCACAGCCTGAGGAGTCTCTTACTGTTTTCTTGAAGGCAAAAGTTGAATAAGAGGTCTGCAATCTGAGTGTAGTCTTCTGAAAACACTCACAGAAAAATGCACTGAAAGGCCAAACTGTTGCAGAAAAATAAGCTGTGTTTCATTTGTATGGTGTGGGTTTTGTTTCAAAAGCATATGGAAGAATGAACATTCACTTGAAGATTTTCTTTTTCCTGTGAAGCTGGAAGTCCAGGCACCTCCAGGAAAAACAATTGGTTATGTTGTCCAGAACTGGCATGTCTGCCTGCCAAAGTTTACCATTCAAGATGAGAAAAGAATGGATATACTGAAAATTACTGGCCCATGTGTTGTGTGCAGGTGTTGTGAGGATGTTAATTTTGAGGTAGGCAATGTAAAAATTGTTTGCATGTATCTGTTTTCAGATAGTAGTTTGATATTAGCTTGTTTCTTGACTTACTACCTGTCAGCTGAACTATAGTATATATTAAGTAATGTTAAGTATATTAGGTAATTGCTACATCATCTTTTAATGCTGGTGTAATCAAATCACTTCTCTGGATACCTAAATTACTCTAGATAAACCAGACAAACTTCCAGAAATGATGTGTTAAAGCCACTCCTCAGTGATCACTGAGAATAATTCCCTGTTAATTTAAATCAATTAAAATATTTAGCAGCAAAATCTTTTTGAATCTGTTACGCCAGGCTCTAAGAAAAATATAGTCAGCTATATCAGGTATTTATTAAAATGACTTCCTACAGCCAGTTCTTTAATCATTTAACAATCATTAGATGAACTAGTAAATTAACATAATTTAGACCTGAAATACCGAGTTGAATGACTGAAGAGTTACAACTTTCCTTTTAAAATAATATTGATTAATGCAACAGTGTTTTTGTGGACATTATGTAGAAGATATCCTAGGCTACAATTTAATGTTTAAAGTGATGTTGCAAATAGTTACTACAGCAAATTTGTATCGTTTATTTTGGAAACTAGTCCTTCACATGACCCGGAAGATTGGATCTAACTTTAGAAAACATAATGTTGCCACAGGGCTAATCTCTGCTTTTGACCAGAAGAATGTAATTTGTTTAATTTTCACTTGAGCAGCTCCTGATACATGGCAGGAGAAACTAATTCACTCTCTTGCCCAAAAGACAGCACTTTCAGCCGACTGTGTGCATGTGGGTGCTGTATCCCAGCACCATCAAGGAATTGAACTTCCCAGTCAGTTCAGAATCAAGTTCATGGCTCTAATACTTAAGACCGACTTTCTGATAGTCTGATTGCCTTTTGGTACAAACCCTTGCAGTCAATAACTGTATTAATTCAAATAACAGTCTGAAGCTTTTTAATGGATTTGGGAATATTATGAATGCCAGGTTTGATGATGCTTTTTAAAAATTTTATGTTAACCTATAGGTGAAGTCTGTGGATGAGACTTCTACTGTTGGGAAGATTTCTAAGCAGTGGACTGGGCTTGTGCAGGAAATGTTTACAGACACAGATAACTTTGGAATCTCATTCCCAATGGACCTTGATGTGAAAATGAAAGCTGTCATGATTGGTGCTTGCTTCCTTAT
The DNA here is from genome assembly GCF_000691975.1 of Corvus brachyrhynchos. Lineage (NCBI taxonomy): Eukaryota > Metazoa > Chordata > Aves > Passeriformes > Corvidae > Corvus > Corvus brachyrhynchos. The sequence continues at coordinate 1,833,747 of NW_008236622.1, forward strand.
TGTAAGTCACTTATCCACTAATACATGAATATAAACTAAGTTCTTCATCTATGTGTTTAAATTGTGCTGGTAAAGGAGTCGGTTTTGAGTTCCTTCAAGTGGGTGACAGCTTGTGAACTTCTGTGTGTAAAAATGACCACAGAAGGCAACACAGAATTATTTTAGACAGTAAGCTTATTCTAGACTATATAAAGCGCTAATTGTATTTAAGAAATTTCATATTTGGTGGGACTGAAAAAGGGAAAAGGGAAGACCTCTTACAGACTCATTAGCAGATGAAAGCAAGTTTATGGATGTGAAACCAGAAAAATACAGCTCAGCAATAGTCAAGAGACCCATCCAAAGCCTAAGCAGCCCGCTGGACTGGTGGACAGCTGAATGCTGCAGCCACTGCCTCCCGGCTGTCCTTGGAAGCATGAGAAGCACTGAGTGAGCAGGATCAATGCTCTCAGAGCAGTAATTTCCAAATGGAGGGACTACTGTGGAGGCTAAGAACTTGTCAGAGCACTTCTCAGCGGCACTCAGGCTGTCAGCAGTGCAGTGCAGCTCACTTTCCTCTTTAACAGCAGTGTGCAACACTGTTTCCACCTGTCTGTGCAATTCTGCATCAAGGTACCTTTTCAAAACATGCTCTGCTTCTGTGCTTGCTGGGCTGCAGAGGGGCAGGAAAGGGGCATGTGAAGCACCTTGAGTTTGGAAAGGTCTCACCAGCCTCTGACAGCCCTGTGCCTGGACAAGGTTTTGTTTAGCTGCGTGTGTGTTCCTGTGCTACCAAGTGTATCAAGTGCAGCATTAGCAAGTGTGGGCAACCCAGGCTTTCAGGCACAGAAATGGAGCTCCCGCCTGTAAACTAAAAATAATCATTATTGTGATGGACTCCAGTCTGAGGTAAAATGAGAGGGAATGAGTCAGATTGAACAAAGGGCAGAAATCCTCAGTAAAGGAAGCACAGCTTTGGCTAGTAATAAATTAAAAGTTTCCGTGTTGGTCTTTCACCATCTTTCTGTCTCTGTGGGTGTCCCATTCTGAGAGATCCAGGTGGCGAGGGCATGGCAAATGTGCCTGTACCTTCTTCTCACCCTCTGAGGTTTCTTAGAGGAAGGTGTACATCTTGCAGTGCAGCCAGGGGATCTCTGAACTAAGAACCACATTTAAGAATTATTTGTTTTGTTTGCTTTTTTTTTATCTCCTTAGGACTTCATGTTTTTTGAGCATTATAATTAAGCATCAGTGAGCAGGAGTTTGGTCATGAAATCTAGAGGTTCTATATAGAAGGAAGAAGAACATGGATCTCCCAACTTTCCAATGAATTGCAGAGCTCCAGTAAGAATAAGAGAAATGTGCATGTTATAGTTACATTTCTATAAGCTAAAAGCTTTATGGTCTTTTTTAGATTTTTTTAATCTGGTGAAATAATTTGTAGTATTCAAATAAGGACTCTTTATCTGTATAAATCAATAGTGTGATTTAGAGAAATATATAGCAACCTTTTTTTCCCCAAGAACTCTGTAATTTTAAAGTAACTAATGGTAGTAGTTACTTGTAGCTACTATAATAATACTTTGATTCCTAAAAAAGAAGACTACTTCTATATTCAATATTAGTAATAACCTAAGCATAATAAAGAGATACTGATGTTTTCCTGGGTATTCTTCTTTGGTAGTTTTGCCTTGGTGTTCACATTCTGTTGTTTCTATCTTCCTATCAAATACATCAAATATATACATTCAGTGCAAAGTAATGCATTTGAACAGAACCATCTGAAATCACTGTAAAATTGTATTACTCTGGTGTATTGGGTTTGTCTGAGCTGGAGTTCATTTCCCCGCAGCAGCCCTCACAGAGCTGTGCTTTGCACTGGGAGCTGGAAAGGTGTTGATAACTCAGCAGTGTTTTGGCTGCAGCTGAGCAGTGCTGTCTCTGTAGCATTCCCTCCTGCCTTGAGTAGGCTGGGGGTGGGCAAGGTCCTGGGAGGGGACACAACCAGGCCAGCCGACACAAATTGACCAAAGGGACATTCCATACCATATGACATCAGCTCGGATATAAAAGATAAGAAAAGGAGGAGGAAGGTGGTGCATTCATTTTTTACGGTGTTTGGCTTCCCAAGCAATCAATTCCATGCTGAAGCCCTGCTTCCCGGGAAATGACTGGACATCACCTGGTGATGGGAAGTAGAGAATAAAATTTTTCTTTTTTTCACTCTTTGTGCACACCCAAACTTTTGCTTTCATTTTAGTAAACTGCATTATCTCAACCTACAAGTGGTTTTCCATCTCATAATATTGTATCTCCTCTGTCCATCTGGGAAGGGGAGGGATAGAGCAGCTTGGTGGGCACCTGGCACCCAGCCAAGGTCAACCTGCCATGTCTAGTGATGAATATATTGTCAAATATGATTCCTCCTAAGTGTGATCTAATTTCCTTATTTGGGCTATTTTGAAACTTAAGGCTTGTATGTTCACCAACAGAAGTGTAGAGGTGACAGGAAATACAACTGTCTGTGCCTGCTTCTATTTAATAATCCTTTAGTAATTGCTTTGTGCATGAGTGTGACCTGAGGCAAGGAAAAACTGGTTAGTTACTTTTCCATTTCTCCAGTCCTCTGTGCTTCTCATTTAGTCCATGGTTTTCACAGATTGTGAGTCTGTCTGTTGTTTTGAGGGCATAGAGTAAACAGAACAAGTGTTCTGAGTAAACAGAACAGTTTCATTTCAAAAGCAGACACATGAAATGGCAGGTCAATTTCTTAGCATTTATAGCTTTATATAGATATTTTATTTAAATGTCTAAGTAATGGATAAGTTGCAATTGCTTACCCCAGCACACAAGCACATGCACAGAATGGTTCTTGGGATCCAGGTTTGGGAAGAAGTCCTTGCCAATATTTTCAGTTGCATTCTAGTCCTGCTTAAGAGTCCTTTAGTTCAGTATTTTCAATTTGTTGGTTGTTCCTGGCCAGTCAAAAAGCAGAAGAAAAGAGAAATGCCATTACTGCTGTGTACCTGGATACTCTTTGGTGTTTGAAGAATTGTGCAAACTTGGGACAACAGTCCAGACTGTTCTGAAAGTCTTTTAATTGTATATTATTCCTTGTTAAATTAGCTTCTGCTGCTAACGTTCCTTGTATATGGACTGTATATGGTGCATTTTTGATTCATCAACACTACTCTTAGGGAATTAATTTAATATTATTTTAAAAATATTTTATGCTTTATTGACCAGCTATTAATGAGATATCAGAAATCCAATCTTGCTAAAATCTGCTAAAAGTTTCTGATTACTTGATTTAGGAGTAGAAGCTAGATGTATTAGAAACCAGACCTGTCCTCTAGGGATTCATGAGGCTAAGTCCATCATCATTATTTTTCCTGCAAGAGATGACACACAGCTTCAGTTCTGCCTCTAGCTCTGAAGTCCCAGGCTCAAGCACATTAGATAACTGCCCTTCACAGTTACTCAAATATTCCATAAACATTGTTTGGGAGGTATTTGAAAATACCTATTTACCTCCATGGAAGGTGCTGCATAGAATTTAAATTTACAGTTTGCATTAGAGTGAGGTCTGTGGCTGTTTGAGGAATGGATGGAATAATATTTTGCAAGTAGACAAAACAGGGATACCTTTGCCTTTGGTGAAAGGGATCTTGTATCATAAATTCATCCGCTGACGATAAACTGGGGAGTGTACCCAAATGTAAGTGAGGTATTAGGAGGTTGGGCTAAAAGGACATAACCAGGTGTTACGATACGGTTTAAACCCAGAAAAGCAAAGCAAGCTCAGTCTCTGAGCATAAACCGGAAAGAACTTAGAAGGTTCAAAATATCCCCAGAAACGAGATTAAAACCAAACGAGGTTAGATGTGGATGCCAAAAAATGGATGTATTTTATTTAACAGTAGAGAGGCAAAGAGAAGGGAAGAGAAAAGAAAGAGAGAAAGAAATGGAAAAAAGAAGTGTGTGGGGGGGGTGGGGGAACAGGGAGAGGTGCCAGGGGTTAGATGGAAGCACATCACCCATCTGAGGGTCCCAATGACGTCTCGTTGCTCCCCTCCATCTGGTCTTCTGGTGGTGAGGGTCCCCCGTCGCCGCCGTGGCCACGCTGCCACATGCTGCCACACGCCATGCACAGCACACGCCAAAGAGTGCAGAATCTCGTGGATTAATGCACACTTCGGGCCAGGTGGTAATGCCCACGTGTCTCCCTTGCAGGGGCTGGCTTGACACTGTCCCTTGCAACACTGAGGGTCTGCTGCACCATCTCTGGTGCTCTGGTGCAGGGTCTGGCGACCCCTTTGAGGGGGGTCCCTGTGATGGGCCATGTCACCCCTTCTGCTGTGGATGAGCTTCCCCCCCAGTGAGGGCCCCTCAGCTGGGCTCCCCTGCACCGCGGAGGGTGGGCATGTACTGCACCTCTGACCAGAGGCTTTTCCAAGATACCCAAAGCCTCTCCTCCCTCCACCCCTTGGTGCGAGGGTCTGTTCGAGCCTGGCAGCTGATAGCCCTGGGGCTGTGGTCTCCACCTTGGAGGTGTTAAGTGCTCAGTGAATGTCCCCAGCCCGGAGTTGCTACTTTATCTTATCTTCATTAGCAAGCAGTGTCAGGCCTCAGGGCCCCATTCAGGGTGTGGTAGTCTTCTCTGCAGCTTTTGTAATACAGTTTTAAAAGTCTTTTAAGAAAATGTTTGTCATAAAATGCAATACTTCAGTTTCTGACACCAGGAGACTTCGTTTTCATTCCTCCAAGTAATTAAAATTTTTTTGTTCAAATGTTGTTCTTAGGCATTCACCCTAAGTCCTGGAAGCACCATTCTTCCTATAACTTTGCATACAAAATTACATAGAAAAATTAATGTACATCTCTGTAGAGCAGTACGGGAAGAATGGGAGAATGTAAATGGTTAAGAATGATCAACTTTACATCAAGATGCGTAGGAAAACAATGTTGCAACTCTTATATCTCAAGGAGTATTTCAGTTGCAAGCAGTAACAATTGTGTGACGCTTAATCAAAGCAAAGATATCTGTGCTTACACACAGGTTTCTCAAATACACTGAAACCCAGCAGTGAAGTTGTGTAAGTTGTGCTATTGCCCATTTAGATTTTTTGATTTTGTGCTGTTCAAGTTTAGTGGTCAAGTTGCTGCAGTTTATTCCTTTACCACATATTTAGCAAAATTAGTAAATAAGGTGAAAATTTAGATAACCCAAGAGAATACGTGAATGCAGCTAAGGAGTAAGAAGTGGCAGCTAAGCATCTTAGGTTTGCCAGAACTGTGGTAAGAACTGGAAAGAAGTTCTACAACCTCAGATCATAAACAACAGAGAGAGCATTGGACTGGAGGAACTTTCCATCAGTTGGGTAACGGATAACTCTGATACTGGTTACACAGCTCATAAACTTTTGTCTTGTGAAACAGTTCACACTCTCTCATGAAGGTAAAAATATTGCATGGGAAGTCCTAACTGAAGCTGTCAAGGAGTAACTCTTTAGTTAACCAAACAATGTCTTATTGCCTTTGTAATCTCATGTTTTTTCAAATGCTATTTAATTGAAAAATGGTTAGTCCTTAAATTTTTCAAGAACTTTGGGAGACTTGCTCATTTCTGAAACTATGTTAAATGCAGAAAAAAATCGTTCTTTGAGCTGTCTTTTTTCATTTTGAAGAATCCATAACAGCATCCATATTTAATGAATCACCAGAGTCTAGAACTCTCCACTCTTCATCCTTCAGACAATAAGCAATACAATGATGTAACCCCCTCTCCATAAATCCAGGCTTTGTAAAGCATTAGAAGATTTCCAGCATGCCTGTTATTCAATAGCATCTCAGTGAGATTGAGCTGTTACATAAAACCTTTACAGAGTGAGATTTTCAGATGGATTTCTTGAGTTCTGTTAATGACCTTTCCATCTGTGCCATCCTGGTAAGTTTTTCATCTCTAGCTGTACAGGAGATGCAATCACTTAATATAACCCTAGGGTCTATATAGCACACAAAACCATAATTTATATGATGTTTCTTAATAGAAAAGCATAATTAATTCCACTTTCCAGAAAACGAAGTTATAAGTGTAAAAAAAAAAGAAAAAAAGTAGTTTACTCCTTTTGTCATAAGCAAGATTGGCTTTTTGCTAATTAAAGAGAGACTGACCTTGCTATTTGGAAAAGAGAAGGAGCATTGCTTTAAAGTACATTGTATAACCACTGGCCTTTTAAATACATTTAGTTCATATTTACAAAGTTCATAAAAAGGTTTTCTTGGGTCTTTTTGTTGACCCAAGGACAGCTCTTACATCCCTCATGCACCTCATGTTAGTTTCACTAACAAAGAATAACTTTGACCAAAAGCTGGCAGTGGGAGCAGGACTGCACAGCAAAAGGTGGGTCAGGAAAGGAAAAAACAGCCGTTTTTCCTGAACTAAATTTTAACTCCATTTACTGTGGGTGCAGGGGTAACTCTTGGGAAATGCGAGGGATAATAAAGAAAATCAAATATTTGTTCAAGGGAATTTATTATAAAATTTCGTGGTTCAAGTGTTTCACTGCTAATGGCCATTGTATGATATGGATGTCGATAATTTGTGAGAGGAAATGGTAAAGGTAAAAGCATCATTCAGGGAAGAAGTTGTGAAACCAGAGAAACTTGAAGATAAGGGAACCTCTCACAACCAGGGCACGGAAACAGCTATGGGTTGCATGGAGGGGAAAACCACCACCACAAGATGAAGAAGCCATGTCAAGCAAAAAGCAATCATGTGGTTTGATCTTAACATTAGTGAGGTAGGTGATAAAATAGGCATAAGAACCCCAGAGAAAATAGCAAGAGGTCAGATGGAGATTCCCTTTCTAACAAAGGAAAAGTGCAGCTCTCCCGGGGTGGAGGGAAGAGCCCAGCTGGTGGGAATTCTGTTGGGTTGGATCAGGGCTCTACATGTGCTTTCATGATACGTATTTATACATGCTATGTTTATGCGCTGGGGGTTTAGTAGCTCCCTGTCACCATTCACAGGGAGAATTCTATACATTACTGATTTTGTTCTGGTTTATAGCTATATTTGACCTACCACTTTCATTTAGTTTATTTACAATTTTTACCTGATAACATTATATTCTTAAAGACAACAGTGAGGAGAAAATATACATGAAAGCATTACAGCGTACCAAAGAGGAAGAAGAGATGAAAACAGGGACATACAATGGCTGTGCCTCCTATTTCTCGATGGGTGGCAGTATTAGCACAGAAATTATCTTTTCACTGCTTAAACCTGGCTCTAAGATCCACAGGCAGTTTCCTTAGATGTCATTCTGATTTTTTCAGTGGAGGAATTTCAGATTACACTATCTCCAAAGTATGTATTATTCGTTACATGAGTGTGGAAAGCTAGATGTGTCTTTCCCACCAAAGTGGCAAAAGCCTAAGCTTCAAATGCAATTACACACCACTAGGAAAATTAAAAAATGTGCATGTGCATGTTAAACCATGATTGATTTAAAATACTTAGACAAAATACTGTGTAATGTCCTTAAAGTTCCATTAGGCTTGGTAAATGGTATAATTTGGAACTGGACTATGATTTCTGACAGAATTTACTACATAATGCAAAAAGTTATTAATATATCACAATAAGGTACATCAAAGCAAACAGGCTTATTTAATTGCTGTTTTAATGTCACTGATTTATGTCTAAGGTGCATTTAGCCCCCTAGACGTGAGATGGCTTCAGTGTGAGTGGCTCTGACATGGACTGCCAGCATTGCAGGGCAGTGGAGGACAGGGTGAGGGGCAGGAGAACTGTGCCAGGCCAGCCTGGGAATCTGCTCCAGGCTTCCCCCCAGGCTTGGTTGGGGGTTTTTGGTGTTTTTGTTTTGGTTTTTTTTTGGTTTTTTGTTTGTTTTTTTTTTTTTTTTTTTTTGGGGGGGGGGGGGGGGTTTTGTTTTGGTTTTTTTTTGGTTTTTTGTTTGGTTGATTTTTTTTTTTTTTTTTGGGGGGGGGGGGGGAAGTTGGCTTGAATTCTCCCCTTTAAACTTGTGAAGAAGAAAAGCACAATGCGTATGCCTCAGCTGGTTTAACCTTTAGCTGACCTAGTTATTGAACCAGGGCAGCTGGTAGCATCTGAGGCGGTCGATATCTCTCCTGTGTCGCTGGCCTTTTCCAAGGAGCAAACAGACACTGGTGGGAGGCAGAGCGGCAAGCACAGAGCTGTGTGCACTGGGGCCTCGCAGCTCCTGCTGTCCCCGCCCCTGATGCACAACCACCCTCCGTGCCGGAGGGCAAATGCATGCCAAAAAAAATGGGGGAGTGGGCTAGTGCAGCGCAGGTACCACTGGTTAGGAGCCTCCAGTTCCTTGATTCATGTGCTGCAGAGAGGGAGTGACATGGAGATGTTCAGCTACAGGAAAATTCCCATGCAGCTCCACATCACAACCTCAAGGAGCATGGACAAAGGTGTATTTCAAACGTAAGTGCTCAAACACTGCAGTGCTAACATGGCACCGCCTGTGGAGCTGGGAGTCAGTGCTGGCACCATGGTGATACAGTGAGCTGGCAGGAGCCCCAGGAGCCGGCTGTGGGCAGCAAAAGCTGCGTGGAAACTCCCGGGCTAACTGAGGTTTCTGCTGAAGGCTATAATTAAAGCTATTCATAAGAAGAGAAGTATAAACAAAAGGTAACTTGCTAATTTAAATGACCCAGTCATATGTTTTGACCCTGAAGATACTGAAGACTTGGGGCTGCCTTGACTTTGTGGTTTACAGCAGCATTTTGCTGTATTATGTATGACCACCAGTACAATAGTATTTTCTAATTGAGGTCCTAGCTGCACATCCCTGCTCTGAAGTCTAGACCCTCTTGTGTAAGTGTACAGTTCCCCCTGAATGTGGGGACTTTTTTTGGCAGAATTTGAACAGCACAACCTCCCAAGGTATCTGACCTTGCACAAACATTTCTTTGTGCTGGTCTGCTTTCTGTTTAGTTATACCCTGCTGTACAATGGAGCTGTCATGTACATCATTGAGGAGCTCCCTTCAGCAGTCTTTACATGCTGTAAGTTGTTCCTTCAGTTCTTTATGATCTCTCCCAAGCTCAGACTATTTCAGCTCAAGTTCAGTCTCCTGGTCTCACTGTGGCTCTCTCCAGCCACGCATTACTACATGGAGCAATACTTGCCCTGGGGAATTTGAACAGAATGAATCCTAATACTGCAAGGGTGTGTACGTTTGCCAAAGACCTACACATTAGCACCTAAATCCTGTATTCCTGCAGCCAGTCTTGCTTTTTAACTGGTATAAAACTTTTTTTTTGATCCCATTGCATATGGCTGTACAAGGGGACTGAGGCACACTGCTTTATTGTCTCCTTTTCCTGAGAGCAGAATTTGTGGCTCGTGGAAAATACAGGTCTTTCAGCAGATTGAGGCTGAGCTTGCCGACACTGTTTATGCCTGTATTCTGGTTGGTGCCAGATTGGGACAGAAAAGAAATACAAGCAAAGTTGTTCAACACAGACAAGGGCTCACTGTGCCCTGTCCTTTCCACTGAACAAACTTTGGGAGGGCTATTAGAGGTGGTAAGCTAATATTGAAATGCACCAAGAATGAAAGCCAGCCATTGAAATGAACAAGAACTTACCTATGTGTTGCAGAACACAGGAAAAAAATAAAAAAGAAGGGGGAAAAAAGGACCAGAGAATTAGTTAATGTGGTAGTGGTAGAGAAGAGAGCAAGACAGAGGAAGGCAAAATCTATTGAATAAATCAACTGAATTTTTGTACATTGTTTGTGCTCCATTTATGGTGTTCAACTTTTTAGCAATATGCCTAGCTGAAGGAAATATTTGTGCAAAATTGCATATTAGTGAAAAGGAAAGAAAAATAAATTAAAAAAATCAGTGGTTATGCATGCTCTAAGGAAGCTACTGTGATGTGATGCCAGAGTAAAATACCAACTAATCAGTGCCTCTTAAGCTGAAAATATGAAATCTTTACAGCAAATTGTGTTTCCTGGGGATTTGCACTTCAGTAATTATGTGGTGAAATTTAGCAAAAGCTCTCACTGTCAGATAAACTCTAACCAAATTTGCAGGCAGAAGCATGCACAAGTGAAGTTTTTATCTTTTCAGAAACATCTACAAAACATGTTTGACTTCAAAATCCTTTGAGCCAAACTGGGCAAAGTCAAAGGCGATGAGCTACCTGGTCCAGAGGGCACCTAACACCCCTGACAAATCTCTGCATCCCAGCTCAGATCCAGCCATAGCAGTATTTCTATCTAGGTACAGACTGGGGGATTTTTCACTAATCTACATTTATTATTAGAATTTGACTCTTTAAAAATGTAAATATACCTGCTGACAAAGGGAAAAAGCAAGAGAAGGATGTTAAAAATATCAGAGCTTGAAATCTCAGCATAATCAAGCTGCAGTCTGGAGTGACTGGAAAAAGAGCATGATGAAAGCTTTCCTTGGAGGTGTGCTGCCTCATTACAGGTAAAAATTGGAAAACTGTTGCAATTCCTGAAGCTTCATTCCTTCCCTGAGACTGCTGCCTTCCACCCCAGATAGCTCCTGAGCTGTCTCCCTGTAATTCATAATGATTCAGGTGCTTTTTTTTCAGCTAGGAGGAAGAATAAGGCATTTCCACCCAGGCTGCAACAAGTGATGCTGTCTGTCCTTTTGATGCTGAGGTAAATCTGTATTGATAAAGCATTTGCAAATGCCTTCCTACAAACTCCCACAGCAATTCTACTAATAGCTGATGGCTGTTAACAGGCTGTCAGCATGGCATCGACAGTTTACTCTGCTGAGGACCAAAATGTTTTAATCTAACACATGTTCTTTTTTGGCTGTAATATGAGTGTATGTGAGAGAAATCAGCGACAAGTGACATTCTGGTTAGAACACCTGATCAAGTGTCCCTTCTCATATTAAAATATAAGAACTATAATTTTTTTCTCCCAAAAGAAAAAAAAAAAAAGCAGCCAGGTAGAACAATGAAGGTGCTCCTGTTAATCTAGTGATTTTGTGTTTGAAGTTTTTATAGATGATGTAATTTTCTAAATAATGATACTTGAATTAATGATTATATTAGATTTAGTTAGACAGTGCCATGTTTGTTGGAAATTTCTGTGACTATGGAGCAATAATTGAGTTTCTTCCAACTCCTATCACTTCCATGCTAATAACAGAGCAGATTACAGGTGCAAAAGATTACTTTGGTTTAAAAGTTTATATATGTAACTCCCAAATGAGTTTTGGTGCAAGATGAAGAATTTATTCTATAAATTTAAAATCTGTAGAAGTCTGGAAAGTGTTCACAGGAATCATCTCCTTAAGAGTTGTACTCTGTTCCTCTATCACCACTGGAAAGGCACAGGGTCCCCTATAGCACTGCTATAGGGCACGACCGGGGCAGCACAGGGGGACCTGGGTGTTGTGCAGAGGGGCTGTAGGTCCCATGGACAGTGACATCTACTGTTCCCCAGGAACCTGTCACGAACAGGCACCTCAGGCACAGCACACATGGAGAAGCAAAGCGTATTTGCTCGTACCTGCTTTCCAAATCCTTGCTTACTGCCAAATATTTTCCAGTGGGCTATGGTGCAACCAAGTCACAGAGAAGTGTTGCTTCCTTGCTGTCATCCACCCACCATCTAAATTAGGTGTTTTATAAATATTTAATCACCAAAGTATCAAAGTCTTTGCCCAGTCATGCTCTCTGGTTATGGAGCCCCAAAATGATGGGAATCACAGGCTGAAGTTTGCATGGAGTTAGAAGTGAATGGACAAATTCAGAACAAAGCCTCCTCCATAATGACAGACTGATAAATCACGTCTGTTTTCCTCTACAATACAAAGAGGGAAAAAGCAAAAGAATGACCTAATTTAGTCATGGAGATGAATGGTGTGACAGGAGAGTGTTCCTAAAAACACACATAAAATGTAAATCCTTCTTTCCTGTGAGTGCCTGGGCAGCAGTTGACTTCTGTGACTCACTTAACAGAAATTCCATGGGAAAAAGGTTAGGCTTTCTCTGGGATGAAAAGAACAAGAGTAAATGATATAAACACTGATTGTAAAGCAAATTCCTGCCTGATCTCCTCTGTCTGCACCATATGAAAAGCAAACACAACCAGTAAAGTTTTGATTGCTGCAGTAGGTTCCCTGTCTTTGAAGAGGTGAAGAGGACAGGCTCCACAAACAGAGCTCCAAGGCTTTGAAGGTCAACTGGAGAGTGCTGATGCCTTTCAGAAGAGAAAAAGAGTGCATCTCAGCTGAGACTCTTGGTGTGCTTACTGAAAACCATGGACATTTAACCAGAAGCTTTCTCCTCACTCCACTCGGTCATTGGTGTGACGTGGAATAAGCTACAGTGGAGACACAGCCAAAACATCTTCCCCAACCAGATGCAGGGAGAAAGAGTCAGAGTGGAAAAAGTGTGTGGATGGCCTACGTGCAGTTGAGTTCCAATTCACAGCGTCTGTTTATGGAAGTTTATATTCAGCAACATCATCAGCTGTCTCAATTACAGTCCTAGAGCACAGGGGGAATAAAAAGCTAGAATTATGTTTGAGGACTAGGGAATTGTTTGTTATAACTCAGCAGACCAAATGTATATTGATAAACAGCAATATGGGCTGCTCATGAACAGCAGAAGGAAGATATGAAAAGCAGGATTAAATGGCCTGCTCTTACTAAAACAACAAGAATCTTCATTCTCTCTGATAGTGATTTGGAAAAAGACACATGAGATACCAAGAACAGAAAGAGGCTGCCACTGAGATTTTGCAGAAGCCTGACTTTAGCAGTGTATGAATTTTCTTAAATATCTGTGATTTAGAGAGGATTTGTTTTCTGCCTTTATATTGTCTTTGTTAGTCTTTGGAAATTGTGTCATAGTGTTCTCTCTGGCTTTGGTAGCTAATTTGAGCAGGATCCAATTTAAAGTTTATATTTTGTTTTGGAAGCAAATGATTTCTATTCTTTAGACTGGAAAGCTGGGGAGGTTGTCACTACTAACTCTTGGTGGGTGATCCTTTAAACTGTGTAATATGAATAGCCTGTGGCAATAATAATACCTCACAATAGCTTTATATAGTGATTTGAGGAGTCCTGATGGCTCAGTAAATATTTAATAAGAGTCTCAGCATCATCATTCAGATTGCTAGCCCCCTGCTAGCCCAGGTGGTGCTCAGTAGGCTTTAGCAGGCTGTCACCACAATACTGTGCACAATGTGTCTGACCCTTCTCTGAAATCAAACAATACCATATTTACCAAAGTGATATCAATAATAAAATCTAATTAATAATAATATAATAGAAAAAAAAATAGTGCTGCTGAGTAAAGATGCTTACTAAATACTTTTTTCTTGGAAAAACTTCTGTCAAGAAGCATCTTGAAAACGAGGATACATGAAAGGGAAATAATATGACAATAACTGATGTAAAGGTAATTTTTTTGTTTGTAATTTATATCAAATATCTCTGGTTAGGAAGAATTTAGTAGCTCAACACAAATGTTTACATAGCTTTTCCAAGCAGAGTAACAAGAGTAGTATTACTGACCTTTTTTTCCCCTGAATCACATGTACAAATCCCACTCTAGGAACCTGAATTTAGGTAATAATCAGTATTCCCACTACGTGTGGTGAGTATTATAGCTGAGCCACAGTGAGTTCTGCAGCCATATTTTCAGCTACATTCTAAATTGTAGCAGGCAAAATGTAAGCACAATAAAACAGCCACAGTAATAAGACTTTCCTTTATGTAAGGGTTTTGCAGAAGTGATAATCTGCTAGATAGCGGCCTGCCAGAGCTAGATATAGGAGCTATAGGTTTTTCCTTATTTCATTCTAGCTATGTCAAAGAACATTGTTAATGTGTGTCTCAAAGGCAAATATAGCCTTACATTGGTACAGGAATACAAGGAAAGGGAACTTTTGTCTACCCCTTTTCTTTGCTAGGACAACAGTTTGGCTTTTTCCTGGCCATTTAGTAGGAGCCTCCTGGGGATGTGTGCTCTGTGCCTACCAAGTGTCCCTCCTCCTTTAGGTATCCTGGAACAGAGGCTGCCTGCACAGTTTACCTGAGGATACTGTTAGGTTGAGTACTGTAATTTTCAATCTTCTAAACCCTACAAAAGAGATTTTGGCTACAGCATTATATCCTACACATATCCTCTTGATGGAGTGAAGAAAGACTGAGGAAGAGGGAAAAGTAGGAGAAGACAGGGACCCAGGCTCATCAGCATGTGATGTTTAGTTTATGTGCCATTTTGGCCACTTTCTTAATTCTGCCTGGAATTTAATGAACAGCCATTCAGAGTGGTGGGGCACTGCAGGGCTACCTGTGACTCCTGCTATTTATCCATCACAATTTTCTCTCTGCCTTGGGGATGTTGCTGCCTTCTTCCAATATACAAAGTAAGTTTGTTTAGTTTTCTTTGAATAGGAAGAAATCTCTTTCCATCACATCCCTAATACAGAATCAATTTGCATGTTGCCTTGAACACTAAAGGCTTTGGATTATCTGGATGTGAAGCAGCCAAATCACCTCTGACGCTACCCTCCTAAAGCCCAGACTACAGGACCAAATGTACTGCCAATGTCAGGTTTTGCCAACCTTGACAAGTCATCAGAATTATTTTAGTTAGAGACTTCATCTTCTTGAGCATCCAAACTAAATGAGCACAAATTGCAGCCTCTGAATTTGTAGCCATCCTCCTGGCTTCTGTTGAGTGATGTGCTAAAAAAAATTAAATTTCAAAATCTTTTGGAAAGACTTCTCTTGAGGTTCTGTTGGAAGTTCTCAATTTATCCCAGTCTTTCCATGAACAGTAGACAGGTGAGTTGTCTTGAACACAGAGTGGATAACATTCATCGAAACTATGCTTTTTGCTATTCAAAGTTTGCTTCCCCCGTGCCCCTTTCTGTGTAAGCTGAGAACAGTCAAGCTCCCAGCCTTAAAAAAAAAAGGATGTGTGCTTTTGCTCACTGGACTAAAAAATGCAGTTGAGAAGAGCCATTCAGACTAGATGTATTTCCCTTTCACAGTACACAGCCTGCAACCTAAAACTTTTTCTTTCTTCCAGTAACTTGTGGCCATTTTAGTGTTAAAGGTCTGACCCTGTTTTGCTCTCACCCTTGCCCTACCAGCCACTGAGTGAAGTGATTGAGTACACAAGTGTGGGTTAACAGTTGTGATGCCTGCTCTGCAGAGAAAGTTTTCTAGAAGTGATCTGAACATAACATCCCTTCACATCCCCTTTTACCAAGTAAAACTATGTGCACACGCAATGTAAGATGGGAGAAGAGGATGAGGAAAAAACCCTCAAAGGTGTAAAGCTCTAAATGTTTCTGTGTTTGAAAGCACACTCCCCTACTGATTCAGTCATGAGATTTTCTTGCTTCCTTGCTTGTGCCAGGGACACTGCTCACAACCTCAGCTTTCCTGGTAACTGTATTTAACTGCTTACTTAAATATGCTATTTTTACTCTCCTTGTTTTTATTGGCTGCCACCTTTTTTCCCTGTAAAAGGTTTTTTTGTCAAGAGGCAAAATAGTTGGGTATTGAAAAGCCATATAAAATTTTGACCAACCTCTAAATTAAGAAAAATCCGTGGTTCTTAGCTTTCCCTCACCTTTCCTGGGGCTGCTCTTTTGCACACTGCTGGCTGAAAAGTGGGACCTGAAGGGCTCTGTGCAAGGGGACTTTGCAGCAGCAAAATTATGGCCAGACCATCTCCTTTCTTTTCTCTCTTGAATCCAGTGTTCCAGAAATGCTGCCAGAAGCTGTTTTGGGGCCATCTGGGATTCCTCATTTAGATCATACAGGAAGTAGGAATAAGATTAATTTAATGGCAATTTTGTTATAAATCAAACTAAATTACTATAAAAACCTACCTGTCAAAATTAGGACAGCAGTTTCTATTTACCTTAAACAAGTCAGCTGGAGAGAATGAGATCATTGTGGATAGACAGAACAGACATAAAACTCCCAGAGCAGGGGAAGGAAAAGAAATTTTGACCAAAACCATTTCAGTAACAGAGGGTGTGAAATCTGATGTCTTCCCATATGGGAATACTTGTGGGACATGCTTCTCTTCTCCAGCGGTTTTCCCAAGTTGCTACTCTAGAACTCTCCTCTGGTCTTCTGAAATCACAAAAATAGTTGGCTTTAGGGGAACTATTGTAAAATACATTGTGAGCTCTCCTCCCCTATTGGTCTCACACATGTGACACCCTTCAGCCTGCTTGATACCACAGGCTTACTTCAGAGGAACACTTTTACAATGATGGGTTTTTGACAGATGCAAAACTCCAACTGATTCCCAGCTCCAGAAAATTTCTTAAAGGCATTTTTCTACTAGTTTCTATTAATCCCGCACAGCAAATGTTTAAAACTATCTTTTTTCTTTTTGCCAGTTTTCTTGAATTTTGCTTCCTTTTCTATTATATTCTTTCCTGCATCCCCAAACTATAACAAAAGCAACATTTTAGTCATGTTGATTAATTGTGCATTTCAACACCTCTCATTTGAGGCTCTGGGAAGCATTTTATAGTTTATTGGGTGATGGGAGTGAAATCTTTACAAGATCAACTGTGATCAGCGGGGATTACCCTTCAGGATTTAATTCTCAGTTTCTTTGCCTATATAAATCATGTAAAAATGAATGTAGTGGAAATGAAAAATGAGGATCAGACCTTTGTGTCCACCAGAAGCAGGAACAGAGGTCTAACACATCTGGTTTAAGGCCAGGTCAGCAGGATTAATACTCTTACGGTGCTCACTGACCTCTGTAGCACAGGATAGGCCCTTGAGGCTGGAGCAACTGTGTCCTAAATCCTAAAGGATGGACCACAGACAAAAGCTTAGCACGGCTTTTCATGGGTATTCATGTTTTGCTGCTGCCATCTCAGTAAAATAATGCAACTCTCCTTGTAATTTCAAAGCTACTCATTCAATCTTTTTGAGTAATTATGGGATGACAGCCGATTATACCCTGGAAATACTTGCTAGCCCTATTAATCTTTTGCTCATGTGGGCTGTTTATAGCTATAATTATAAATGAGTGAATGAAAAGAAGTAATTTCTGATTGGGTGGTTTGGGAAAGAAACCATGGCTGTAGCCCAAAAGGTTCCCCCAGTGCTCCACAGAGAAAGGTGCTGAGCATCCATGGAAATCAGCAGGGGCTCAGCATCCCTGAGGAGCACTCAGCACCTCTTGGCCATGGCTGGATAACACCAATAAAACAACACTGTGGCAGCAGCTCAAAGAAACGTTCTGATTGAAGCTGAGGATAAATTAGAGGGAGGCAACCGAAGAGAAACTATTTTCGGAGAGCAAGGCTAGAATTCCAGTGCCATTTAGCCTGATTCTGTGGAAATAAATTGTCTATGGAAGAGTTCTTATTAGGGTTGAAGTACTTAAGAGGCCTTATTACAGGCTTGCACACACATGCTAAGTCAGACAATGTGATGCACATTTAAATGCCATATTATTGCCAGATGGACTTTCACATCCATACTAATGTTTTCGTGAAAAAAAAGAAAAATTAATTCTAGTTTAATGCTAGTGTTTCATTGGCTTGTGGTCAAATTTAAACAACATCAGGCATCTAAACTAAATATATCTGAAGAAGGTTTTTTTCCTTTGACTGACAAGGTATTTTAAAGTTTTTATTAATTTGGAATGTCAATTCCTATTAGTATTATGATACACTAATTCTATTCTATAATAGCAAACATCTATTTTCAGCTACCCCTGACTCATGTAAAATACTGACATGTGTTGAATTTACACTTCAAAACTAGTATTTTCTTTTTAGAAATTACACAAGGTAAATCATTTAACTAGAAAAATTGGTATGACTTACTATCTCAAAGGTCTTTTATTAATCTATTCTCAAAAATTAGCTCATGTAACTACTTTGATTAATAAATTAGATCCATGATATAAGAAAAAAACCCCAAACCTTTTATTTAATTTTATAGTTCATACCCACTTGACCCAGGAAGTGAAATCACAGCTGTAACACAAAGGGAGAACAAAATTTATGCAACAAGAAAGACATTTGAGAGGAAAAGCTAGAATAGGAGAGGAGTCAATTTTTTCATTATAACAAATAACTAATGACTGCTGCTATTGAAAATACATGGGGAATATCTGATTTTGCCCAGACAAAACTTTATCATCTGTTAGAAAACTATGATCTTTATTGAGTTAAGGGACTTGGGATCCTTGCATGATAATTTCATTTTATTCTTGGAATATTGCTGCTGGGGAATTTTTGAAAATCTCCTCTGTCTGTGGCTTTCCACAGACCAATCTTGTTATTTTTCTTTTGTTTTAATTACTGTATAATGAATAATTTCAGTGTTACAAGGTTAGGGAAGGAAGTTCATGTGGCCAACATTTCTCCATTTTAGCATTTGTGGAAAAGATATTCTAGTGGGGCTTCAGAATAAAAGAATGGCTTTTGAGGCCTAGATGCAAGGTGAGATGAGTTCAAGGAGACGAAAAGCACAGCAACTACACAGACTGGTTTTTTTTAAGGACAGTGAGATGAAAAGTAGTTAGAAGGTGTGAAAAAGGTCTTATAAGAACTTTCTGTGGTTTAGAAGACTTTCTGTGACAGGACCTCCCTCCCTTTGACTGCAGTGGTGGGCTGGTACCGCAATAAACTATCTTTGTTTCCATTCCATGTGGCATCAGCTACATGCACTTTGAAATATAAAATTGGTGGTGGTTTGGGGAAGATGGGTTTCTAACCCCATGATAATTCCCTATAGACAACGGAAAAGGAGGTACAGATGGGCAGATACAGATGGTTACTGAGACCATAAAAGAACTCTCTAAATACCTAGGAAGGGCTACTGAAGGAATCAAGATTAGAAACAATTCAGGAAGCTGTTGTCTTCTGCAGAGGTCTTGTAGAATTTTGCTCAAATACTTGCCAGCTGAATTTGAGATATTATTGCTGTGCTGTTGAAAATGCACAGGGTCTGAAAAAAAAAAAATTGGTAACTGAGTATGAGGTTAGAAAATCACTTTTCACAGTTACTTTTGGAAGTGAGGACTGCTTGCAGTTGCTCCCATTCTTGTTCTCCTCACTAGTGCAGTAGTTTTAGGACAAAAAAACTCTTTGGGCTCCCACATTCAAAGCCTCACCGCTAAAACTCTCTGCCATCCTCCATGCCTATTTAACAAAACTGATTCACTTCTTATGAAGAAATTGTCTTGTTGCAGAAGAAAGGGAAAAAGGCTAATTAAAGTCAAAAGTCAAAGGAACAAATAGTGACAGTAACAAGAATGTGAGCCTGTTTCTTGGGACATCTGTAGAAATTGCTTCAGGAGTTAACCTCTGTAGCATAACAGGCATGCTTGGACATTTCATTACATACTACCTATGTTATTCTTTAAAATTATTTTGGTTTGAGGGTAAGTTTCAGCTTAGGAGGTCAGATATCTAAGTGTTGCAGATACTGTAACAGTAATACAGGACTGAAGCAGCTTGCAAAAGCATCAGGAGAGCTGAAGACCCTGCTAAGAACCATCTGCCAGTTCAAGCCTTGAAGTTGGTATTTTTACACAAAAGCAGCATTTCTAACCCAAGAGTCTGTGAGGGCAGGGCAAGACAGAGCCCCTGGGCACTGCACAGCTGGTGCAGCTCAGTTCTGGAGTTTCACAATCATTTTCCTTTCCAGCAGCCAATGTCCGAGTTAAGCCTCTGGGGGTAAGAGATGTCTTGAGCACATCTGTCACTTTGAAAACAGTGTTTTGGGTAGCTTTCAGCTCTGTTTTTTCTCTGGGGACAAAGCTTGCATTTTCCAAGAACAGCCTAAAATTGAAATTAGCCTTCAAGAGACCATGGAAAATGACAAGTAAGTGCATAAATTTCTAGTCCAAGCTTGCGCTTACAGGTATGAGCTGTGTTTATATCACAGTTCTCTCAACCTGTTTTCCTCCTGCTTTAGAAATCTGTCTTTGCCAGCTATTTCCTTTTCTTTCACTGTTGCATATTTACAGAGTTCTTTCACCAATTCTTTTCATTCTTCCCTGCTTCTGTTTACTGGTAAATTTTGATAATAAAATGCCTCTTAGGATTCCTCTTGGATGCTCTCTCCTCTTTATGCCCATTGGTTTCCACCCAACAGTGCGGTTTCAGGACCTGTGTATTTTCTCTGGTGAAAGTAGCTGCTTATGATTGTGATTTCTCAAAGTTCTGGGTATGTACGTGACAGTCACTGATTTTACTCTCAGTTCTCAGGGCTGAAGTTTGTCTGATTCCTGTTCCATCCCTGGCAGCCATGACATCATCTCCATGGTATTCTGAAATTATACCCAATGGTCCTGTTTTTTTCCTCTCAGACTTTATTGAAGAAGTCTGTAATTTCTTTCAGGGTTGATGGTACAGAGTGTGTTCTACATGTCTTTTGTGATTTATTCTCAATGAGGTTGAGGTTTTTTTCCCACCTTTGCAATTACACTTTCTATCTCCCAGTACAAGTGTTACCATTAAGCTGTTCTGGATCTGAGGTGAGGTTTGACCTGTTGAGGACTTCTTTTGAAATGCTCGTTCAAACTGTTTTCTACCTTAAAAGTACAGCTGTGATATATTAACTATTTTTTCCATCTTTGTTTTCCATAAGCCAAATTTCTCGAACTTGTTTATTAAAAAAACAAACCCAAAGATGGATGTACTTGCAGGATCATCCCAGCCATGGCATTGCTCGCTTTCAGCTAATGTGGTGAGGTGATCAGCAGAAGTAGTGCTTGTTCTTGGAGGAGTGAGCAGAGGCTGCTCATGGATGTGTGCCTTAATGTGGTCATACTGTCTGCATTCAAAACATATTTGTTCTCTGGTGAATCTCTGCATGCCTGGGAGAGGTGGGAGGAAAAAGTACATAATGAGTAATTGCCCAAGAACTGAAGGATCTTTTTTTGTTTCTCCATCAATTGCATGATTTCATTTTTAGTTCCCAACTACTGCTTTTGTGGGCCTCTATGCTGCAGGAGCTCCGTCAGACCATGGACCCAGTCTTTTGATTTGGTTTGCTCTCCATCCCTCCTGTCTGTGCAGTCTGATCCAGAAAAAATGAGCTCTCCCAATTAACCATAAAAGCATCTGGGAGCATAATGCAGGCTCTGATTTCTGCCCTGGGTTCCAAAGAACAGCACACAATTCTTAGAGCTGTAGTAGCCCAGGTCAAGTTTTCCCTTCCTTTCCCCCTTTTTTCCTGTTCTTTATAGCTCCAAAAAAGAACATCTGTTAAGCCTATAGAGACATTTAGGATAAAAAATGAGGTGTCTATTTGATGGTTATATATGTGGAACTCAAATACATGAATCTTACTTTCACCGCTAAATTTTGTCTTGGATTATGTCTTTAGTCTTCAAATAATATTTCCAAGGTGTAAATCTACACTGATTCCAAGAGGTTCACATCTGCTTTTGTAATTTTATGTCACTTTTAAACATTTATGGTATTTTTTTTAATATACTTTGTATCACAACAAGAAAAAGAGTGGAGGTGGGCCACTGCACCTCCTTTATCATCACCATGCTTGGCTTCAGTGATTTTTTTGGCTATTCTTTAATGTTAAAAGTGTAGTCTTGTGTGTTTTGATTAGACAAATGAACTGAGTTAGCTGAATGCTGAGGTGATGGAGTGTTTGACAGACATGTCCTTCTCAAGCAGAGTGGATGGGCAGTGCGGTCCCGATTCCATCAGGGCATACAGGCGGAAAGGTCGCATCGTTTCTATTGGTTCACGGCGTAGCGGCTTCAGGTGCTCACGATCTCCCGGACAAAATCACATTTTCGGGACA
>NW_008236622.1:1856281-1868564 GCF_000691975.1 Corvus brachyrhynchos
GGACGGCGGAGCGGCGCGGCGCTGGGGGAGGGGGCCGGGGCAGCGCTCCCCAAACAAACCGCGCAGCTGAAAGTGTCGTAACCCGACCAGGAGTTCATAGATGCCTAATTCCACTTAAGCGAGGGAACAAAAAAAGAAAAAAGAAAAAGGATTCCTTAAGGGGAATTGAGCCTCCTAAACTTTCTTGTTGCCCGCTCTCCCCCCTTTTTCGTCCGTCTCCTCGAGACAAGGTGTTGATGAACACATTTTTCCAGTGCTGCGAAAAGCAATAGCATCAGTCACTGCTTCTCTGAACTTGAGCAACTGCTGATGAGGTTTCCTACTTCGTGCAAAATTCAGCTGGAGACTCCAGTGCCCCTTCCAGCCCCGCAGAGCCTTCCCTGCCTTTCACTCATGTTCTCGAGTAGCTTTTGCTTCAAGGAGCCGGGAGGTGCAAAGAAATTTTATCTTCAGCACGTAAAATAAAGAAATGTGTACAGGAAATTCCCTCAGATACAGGTGTCCAAGCACATGTATGTCCAACAATATGCCAAAACATATTTTTTGCTCTAATACTGTTTAGAGTCTGTACTTCTGATTTTTATTCTAGGCATACAAAGGTATTTCATTCCACTACGTTATTACCACATGAAATCCAAAATAGTTTCATTTCTTGGCTTGTTTTCTCAAGAGTATAATCAAGTTATTTTTAATATCTAGCTTAATTCCTTCTGGGGTGAACAAGGAGGCTTCTTTATTTGAGAAGCAAGTTTTGTCAGCAAGTTCTAACTTTGATATGAAAACTACTGATTTAGTTGATAAGTAGTGTAAAAAGTTAATCTAAAAAAAGTTGTGTTGGAGAATACCAGAGTCCTCTCAATGAACATCTAGTTTCCAGTTTTCTTAATACTTTGCTACTTTTGGTCATTCAGAGGATTCCTCTGAAGGCTGTGGTGTGGTTGCTGTGTGTTGGAGGGGGTGAGCGTTACCCCTCAGCCTTTGCTGCCTGTCGGAATGCACCCCCCGGGGACAGGTTTGAGCAAAAAGTTGAGCTCCTCTCCCTGTTTTCAGGGCAGCGAGGTTGTAAGTCAGACTTTGTTGGAAATCAGTTATGGCAAACAGTTATTCTCTCAAACCTATCTATTCAAATAATGGGTTTTTTTAAACTGTGCTCTTGAAGTGTGGGCTCTCAGACTGGTGTAAACTAATAGCTGGCATGGTAAGGATTTTTATTTAATCCTGCTGCTTTTCAAATGTGTGCAAAGCAGAGTCCCTATTCCAGACAGCACTGTATGATTCAGCAACCCAAAAATAGACTGCTCTGTCTATATCAATAATAAAAATGATGCTACACAAATTTCAGTGTAAAAGAACACTGAAAAGTTGATATATAGATGTTAATGCAGGAGGACCTTAATTGTTTTTAATTTAGACATGAGTAGCCTGAGTTGTAGAAATCTCTGCTGAAACCACTCTGAGTAGTTTCTTGACCTCAGACACTGCCTGCTGTGTTACTTGTTTTTATTCCAGTTTTAACCCTTAAATGTTTTCCCCGAGTGTGCGTTGTATTACTTGACGAAGGGCAGACCTTATGGTGCCTCTGTTTCTAGAAATCTGTTCTGTAATTTCTAGTCTCCTGATCCTTTGTGCAATTCGGTGTAAAACAGCAGGTGAAGGCACAATTTACATGTCAGTTTTTAGTGCAGTCCATTAGCGTTGCTTTCTTGAGACAAAAGCTGTAACAAGACTGTCTGGAACCAACTGCCAAGCTGCATCTTTATTTCTCGATAAGACTTTACTCAGAAAGGCTTGGAAAAAGAATTGCAGGAGAGCTGCCTGTTGCTCAGCACTGGTTACAGGGAGCAATGAGTGTGGCTCTGTGGCAAACTGTGTTTGCAGAAATCTCTCTGCGCTCCTTCCCTGGCCGCAGGTTTATGTTTCAGGCAATCACAGAGAAGAGCACTGTTGAGCTCGGGAACACTGGCTTCTGTGTGATGAAGATGCAAAAGTTTCTGTGTTAAAACATCGGTGCTGAAATATTTCCATTGCACCATGCTTGCTGCTTGCAGATTGCTTATTGTGACACACAGAAAGTCAGTGGAAACAACTTTTGTCATTGTATGAGAAGCCAGCACTCTCTTGGCAGCAGATGTAAATGATGTTCTCACCTAGGATGTTTTATCAATCAGCTGTTTGCATGGGAAATGACTTTGCAGCCTTTGAGTCTGTTCCCCAGAGTGGCAGTGGGGACTTGGCCGGAGCCATGCTGAGGCATTTGGGCCCAGCTTGTAATGGTGGCAGTGGGGCGGGGTTTGAGGTGGGCTCCATGGTTTGTTGCTGTCTGTGTGTGCTCCCAAAGTGGGAGGGGTGGCTTGGGGTGCTCCAGCAGTGTGGGTGGCTTCCCAGAGCAGCCGGGCTGGGAGGTGTGGCAGCTCAGCTGTCTGTAGAGCACTCTGAGCCACTGGGCTTTCCTCCGCCCCAGTGTCCCTCAAGTGCTGGTCACAAATGCTTCAGGCAGTAATTGCTGGCTGGTCTAGCTCTGCGAGGACTCACTTTGGGATACAGCATGTACTGCTGCAATTTCTGTTAATTTGGTCTGAGACTAAATGGTCTGAGTGACAGCGATCGACAGGCCTTGCCTTCTGGGTCACCTGTGGTGCGCAAACAAGAAAATTAAGTCATTCAACCATCCTGACATACTTATTAGAAGTACTGACTGACTCGGCATGCTTGGTGGAAGAGAGGCCATAAGCCCAGCACTCTGTGCCTGCCTCTGTCTCTCTGCCCAATTTTCTGTCTCTTGCCTCTTTACCGGCACTACTTCTGTGTCCTCTTGTCACCGCAGTACCTAAAACTGCTACATAAATCTGTGTTGTGGAAAAACCTCTTCTAGATCTCTTGGGAGTTTTGTGCCTTTTTTGTGAGGACTGTATGAAAAAGCTGCCCCTTAGAGGAGAAGGGTAAAAGCAGAGGGTGATGAACCCAGAACTGACCCTGCAGGAGACAGCTCCTGGGGCTGTCTGGGGCACATCATACATATGCCATCAGTGTGCACCACTTACATGGGAATTACCTACTCACGGAGATATCTTTAGCCTCCAGCTTTGAAATAAATAGTGAATGACAAATGGAACAGTGTGTAGTGGGGGGTGTGGGTGTTTGGAAGTTAGTTAAAAGTAAGCAAACATTGCTGTAGAGGTGCAGAGCAGCAAAGCTGTGCTTTCATCACATATTTTTCCCTTCGAAAATACTCATCCTTGAAGACACCCAAGGTCTGCAGTCTGTGTTCTCTGAAGCACTTGGGATGGAGGCCACACAGTGCCAGTCTCTGTGGCAAAATTTAAAAAAAAAAAAAAAGTAGATTTGTTTGGTCTGGCTTTTCTTTCTTTTCGTAGGTGGAGGGAATAATTAAGATGTGGAAGTACACCACAGGGTTGGATGTGACATTGCTTCTCTCCGTGATATACAGTAGGGTTACTGCAACTTTGACTGTAAAATGCATTTCTAATTAAAGCAAGGAGAAGTAAAACAGTTGTGACCTTTATCATCAATATTGGATGCTGTAAATTGCACTGAAAAGGCTTAGTGGAATGACCACCGTGTTTATCTGAGCCAGGCGTGGTTTGTGTGAAATGCATTTCTGTCAAGGATCTAAACTAACATTATTTCTCAGGGTTTTCTTTAGGTTGGTGACATATTCTGGAGAGTCATAATTTGTGTGCAAGTTTTTAGCTTGTTCCCTCACTGCTGCTTACTTAAGCACAAGTGACTTTGTCCTTTCATAAGGAAGTGTTTAGTTTGTCTGTTGAATTAGCACTATCACTGTGTAATCAAAAGCAATGTCTTTCCATTTGTGTAGAGCTGCCAGTCTGGATTACAAATTACTTGACATGCTGCTCAAGTGAACTCCCTTGTCATGGGGAGTAAGTATGGTCACAGAAAGGGTGTTTTCATTTATAATGTTAATTTCTTTTAGTTTTTGAAGGACCAGTTGCAAACAGGTTGAAAAGTGAAGAATATTTTTGATCCCTTTTAATTTAAACAGTAGCAGGGCTCTTCCAGCACAAAGCACAGCTTGACCAAACAGTTTACAGCAGGATTGTGTCTCGTGTGGTGATGTAGCTCTAGGGAATAAATGATGCTTAACTATCAGGGAATACAAGCTTGCAGTCACAGCCTGACACTACAAGTAGCTTTAGGATTTAGAGAACTACTTCTAGATTTTTCCTTAAGGCAAATTTGGTTTTAAAAATGTGGATTATACTGGTGATAAGGAGACTAAATACATAAAGTTGCAGTTTTATCCCATATATCTGTTCTTGTAATGAAAGAGCAAGTACATTTTTAAAGCTGCAGTATTTGTAATTAATGGAAACTAACTGTAAGGAAACAAAGACAAAAAAATGCTAAACAAAAATAGGCTTGTCATTTAAGTGCCACTCCTTTGAGAACGAATTCTGTACCTATGGGTCTGTGTTAGTGTGCTGAATGAGCCCATTCTTGCTGAAATCAGCTGTGCAGAAACTAATCAGTATCTGATGGTGTTGCTCTTTAATTTTTTTTACCTTGTTTTTCAAAAAAAAGTAAAAATAGATGGTTTGGTTTTTTTAGTTCATATGAAACTTTGATATGGTGTCTTTGTAAGCACTTTGCTTAATTCTGTGTTACATCACTGTAAAGCCATTGTACATGTGTTGGATCAGAACCAGACCCATAACTTTAGTTCCTGAAGTTGCTGGGTGAAATGTATGGTGCTAAAAGCATCTTTAAATATACATCATACATGACATGTCATGGTGTCTTGTGTCACAAGTAGGACAGAAGTTTTTATTTCATGATTTGAAAGACTGAGTTGCACAAGACAGGGCACAAGTGTGGAGTTTAAATTTCTTGTTCACACAGGAGAGGGAACTTTGAAAAATATGGGATTTCTTTTTATTTCTGGAGTAGTGTCACTTGTGTTTGTGTGAAGAATTTTACATGTCCCATATTCGGACATAGGGCCAGATGTGAAACTGTGGGCAGCTTTTTCAAATGAACTGACTGATCTGGGTGGTAGCATCTGCTTACAACATGAACTGCAGTGCAGGCACGAAGGACAGCAAAGGGAAGCTGTGGGTCTTCAGGATGGTCCCACATCCAGCTTCAGTTTCTCTTTCTTTTTTTTTTTTATTAAAGACTAGTCTAAGGAGAAACCACTATTGCAAATCTTAACTGCTGAGTTTCACTGATGGATTGATTAACTGTCAAAAAATTGACTTTAACCGTGCCTGATTCTGTGTGTGACTGCTTCTGTTTAAACAGCTGGATTTGTTAAACAACAGCCTAAGAAGAAGCATGCTCTTCTCCAGATACATATTTATGAGAGAGACAAGAGAGGGCAAGGCTACAAAAAGGCAGAAGCTGAGTAAACTTCTCACTTAGCCAGCTGATGCTAATTGTGTCCTGCTCTCAGCTGCACAGCTCTGATGACAGTTTATAGCAGAGCTGTCCAAGCCATGCGTTCAAACAAGACACGACCTGTGCCATGACTCTATCCTCTCCACTCTCAAGATTCTTATGGTTTGATTTCTATCTGGGCACCCATAAACAGCTGTAACCTGATCTGTTTCCCATTTGTCCGGAAGTTAGGCAGCTAGGAGTTCCTTCATGCATGGCAATGATGTCATTTACAAACGGTCGATTTAAATTTTTTTCTTAGTTTGGGAACTAAGGAACACTCTTATCTTTGCTTTACCACGGAATAACTGACTCAGTACATAGGGTCTCATCCAAGTCCTCTGAAGCTGATGGAAAAACACTTTACTGCTGCTTGTATTCGGCTTTGTTCAACTATCAAAACAAGGAAATCTTGCATTAGAGCGAGTGCAGGCCTGAGCACTGGCCAGTGCTGCACTCGGGGCTGATGTTCGTGATTGATGAGTGCGCATACAGTTCTTAATGAGCTCTTGTTGACTGTGTATTCAATACTACTAAATTCAAAGAAAGTAAGTTAAGAGCTGAGACATAATCGGCTTTCAAATGCTTCCTGAAATCAGTTGTATATCGGGAGTACCTGCTAATCTTGGAAAGTGTATGTAGGTATGGATAAACATACACAGAAG
The DNA here is from genome assembly GCF_000691975.1 of Corvus brachyrhynchos. Taxonomy (NCBI): domain Eukaryota; kingdom Metazoa; phylum Chordata; class Aves; order Passeriformes; family Corvidae; genus Corvus; species Corvus brachyrhynchos. Next base: position 1,862,365 of record NW_008236622.1, read on the forward strand.
GAGTTGTGATTTGTGGGTCATGAGTTTTTATTTAACTGGGTTTGAGCTGGCTCTGTTCAACATTTGATCATTTTACTGTAACTGTTTTAGATGCTGTATCAGTGTGACATCAGAAATGATGTGATAAAAGACAGCAGTGAGCAGCAGCTCTGCACACTCGCCATTTGAGTCAGTCTGCATGGAAGAGGAAAATGCCTGTTCACACCACTGCATGCTGTGAATTAAAGCCTGAAGGAATTTCAGTTCGTAGGAAAAAAAGAATTTTAGTGTCCTGTCCAGGGGCTGTGTGTTAGCATGTGCTAATCTAACATAGATTCTATACTGTGAGAAAATTCAGAGCCACTCTTGCTTAATGTATGGCTGTGTTTCTGCTAACTTAGCTTCTTTATTCCTTTAAAACACGTGAGAAGAGGGAGAACCCTGCAACAGGAAGCATGTACAGGCTGAGGAAGTTGGAACAGTACCAGTACTTTTGAAAGTAATTGAAAGTGGGAAATAATACTTTCTGTATTTCTTTCATTTCCCTAGAGAGCTCCTGAAAGCTTCCTGCCTTTATTAGGTCTGTTCCCTGGCTTGGGACAGTGCTGGCAGCTTTGATATCTATAGCTATTGCTCTGTAACTTCAGCAAGGTTTACGAATAATGTGGAAGAGCATAGGAAGAATTATCCACAGACAGCCCATGCATGGAGTGATCCTGATAACCGTAAATGCCAGTTGTGGTTGTAAACTGTTTGCAACAGCTTAAAGACAGAAGCATATTTTTTTTCCTGGAGATTGGACCAATATAAAGATCAGGTGGTAGCAGAGGTGATACTTGTCTGCCTCCATTAGTTCTGCAAAAACGTTACACCATCCCAGAAAGATGTCTACAAATCTGTTAATAGCTGGCCAAGAAGAATCTCGTAAATTTTTGGAAATTACATAAATAATGTTTGTGTTACTCTCTGTATTTTGCAGTGACATGTATGTATTGAAGTGCAGTGATTAAAGGAAGGTTTGTGATACAGAGGAAGACAGATCAAACTGAGGTCTGTACAGTAAGGTCTGCTTCTTCAAATTCTGGCCCTTGAAGGCCTTGATTCTTAGAAAACCTCTCTCAGTCAAGAATTGTATTGGTATAGAAAATCAGTATGTACTATGTGTTTGGCAGTCCATGACTGCTCTTAATTTGCTATCTGTTAATTCTAATTTCATCTTTTATTTTCACTTGTACCACTTTCTGATCTTTCATGAGTTTTTAAAGCATATTTTTTTCCCATCCAAGGATCATTTTTAGCATCAATCCAACCATGCTATTGAACTGCAGAGAATCCAATCTTGCTATGTGATCATGGCTGTGGTTAGTGGGACTTTGAAACCAGTCTGTGTCTCTGGGAAGCAGTGAAGTGTGGGATGAGTGGAGGCATGCAGCAACGTTCTGTGCAGAGCGGAAGATGACTGTATTGTATAAAGATCAGATAAAAAAAACTTTAGGACTCCCAAGTATGAAGTAGTATTGTTTCATGCCCCAGTCATCTTTCCCCCTCCTGCAGTGTAATGCACATTTATTTCCTGAGAAAAGAAGATGACCGTGTTTGCTATTTCAGCACATTGTTGTGTTTCTAAAGAATCCTAGGGGGAAAATAAACAGCTGTCAGATGGCTCTGCGCTTTCTCTCTTTATGCCAAAAGTTTTATTGGACCAGAAACTCTTCTGGTGGCTTACTACTTTACTTGAGCATACGTACGTCATAAGCTCTCACTGGATGTGTATATGCATACATACATATATAAATGTTTAAAACTTGTGTTTTTCTCATTGTGTACTTGAGGTCTTTGTTTGCTGCTGGATTACATTAACCAAAACATGTCTGTAGGTATAACTTACAATCATGGCTACATTTTAAATGATGGGTTTTTCCCATCTCCAGCTGTTTGACATATTTTCAGAGTATGCAGATTTTCAAATATTTTATTTGACACAGAACCTTAAGTTTAGTCAATAACTCCTATTCATAGCAGAAAATCCAAATTTTTTTTGAGGAGTCTAATATTGTCTTTGTGAGTGATAAGTGGAAGATTGTGTTGTGTTAAAAGATCCGGATTTTGAAAGTGCTCTTTGGTATTTTAGTTGTCTTAATGGTTCTTTGGATTACTGTTTTGAGCAGCTCAGGGTGGAATATAATTTGCAAACAGGAAAGTAGGCTGTTTTATGTAGATACTAGAATATGGATAAAAATGTATTACAAGTACCAAACATCATTTGTTTACCATTATAAGCCACTAGTTTTAAAGACAGAGATAGATTTTAATGTCATAATGTGGTACCACAAAGAGACGTCCTTTGATCTTCCAGCTCACTTCCACTCCAGAGAAGTCTGTAGTACTTGAATCCAAGGACTAAATGTCAGCTTCCGTGTGGCTGTGAGCAGTATCCTCAGTTTTGGCTGCTCTGAAGCTACTATACTAGTGCCCACAACCCCTGGTAGAAATTATGTAGTAATCTCTGTGAGTGTTCATTCAAGATAAACAAGAACCATGTGGGTGTGTGAGGAATGACTGTAGTTCCTTGCATGCTTCTTTGCCAGGATACAGGGAGAAAGGTCACTGCTACTTAAAGCAGTCCTGCCATGGCAATTCCTGGCTGAGACCTTGCCAGGCAATTCACTGAAGACAAAGGCTCTGGTTTATTGATCTTCTTTCCGGAAATAGACATTTATGATGCAGTCAGGTCCTCGAAGGTAGCAGAAAAAAAAAAAAAAGTAGAAGAGTGAGTTGTTTTGATAAACTTTCGCTGGATTTCCTAATGTGCTGCATGTGTTCCATGTGCGGTGTTGTTGTCTTTCACAACTTGTGTTGTGATATTAGAGGGTTTCTAATTTGCATGTAAAAATGAATTCTGTTTGTCACTGGATATACTTTTCTTGGCTAAATGCATGCCCTCTCAGGCTTGTTTTCAAAACAGAACAGCTGTTTTGTGGGTGTAACTACTGGAAATCTGTCTGGCACAATTTCATCCTAGTAACTGAACGCATACCTGGCATGGAGCTCTTGGGAGATTTTTTTCATGCTTTCCTGTTGAACTTCAGTATAGGGTTTACATTTCCTTTTTTTCCGGAAATAGACATTTATGATGCAGTCAGGTCCTCGAAGGTAGCAGAAAAAAAAAAAAAGTAGAAGAGTGAGTTGTTTTGATAAACTTTCGCTGGATTTCCTAATGTGCTGCATGTGTTCCATGTGCGGTGTTGTTGTCTTTCACAACTTGTGTTGTGATATTAGAGGGTTTCTAATTTGCATGTAAAAATGAATTCTGTTTGTCACTGGATATACTTTTCTTGGCTAAATGCATGCCCTCTCAGGCTTTTTTTCAAAACAGAACAGCTGTTTTGTGGGTGTAACTACTGGAAATCTGTCTGGCACAATTTCATCCTAGTAACTGAACGCATACCTGGCATGGAGCTCTTGGGAGATTTTTTTCATGCTTTCCTGTTGAACTTCAGTATAGGGTTTACATTTCCTTTTTACACAAACTGACTTGTGGAAATAAATGCCAAGCTCAGCAATCCCCTCCAGTGACTGCCAAGGTGCCTCTGGCCGGCTGTGTGCAAGGGAGCTGACAGCTGTACCCTCTGTGGCATCTCAGTAGCCTGTGAGTGGGGAGGAGTGGGACCACCTGCTGTGTTCTTGGTCTCATGGAGATTTGCACTTTGAGGATGCTGTTCCTCTTGGAAGACACTCCCAAGATTGTATTTTCCCTGTGTGGGGGGAATAGTCAGCCTTGAACTGTAGAGCTGAAGCCTGTGTGTAAGATCAAGATCACACAGCAGAGCTCCTTAGGGTGGACGCCTCAGTGGAGGGTAGGAGCTTGTGGAGTGGATAGTGAAGCCGGAGCAGTGTCCAGCTGCAGCTGGAATTCTTTGTGGGGTTTTTGCTGTGCTCTCACTGAGGAGTACCAGGCCACAGTGGTAGCTTTGGGTCTGAGTAATTGCAGCCATCCTTTCACAGCTGTGCCTGGGTCTTCATTGCACAGCTGGAGACTGGGATACTGCTGGGGGCTCCGGGCACTCACTCAACCTCTCTGTGCAGGGAGGGTTCTGGTGCAGCCCTGAACCTCTGCACCCACAGGACTTGTCCTGGGCTCAAACCTGCTCTGCACAGCAGAGGGACACTGTGGGTTGCAGCAGCTGAAATAGCTGAGCACATCCTGAAATGGAAATGACACTTGGATAAACTTACTCCCTTGGAAGTGCTGTACTTCACATTGACACTCCTGATCATGAAAGTCACTTTGGCTTCATGTTGCTAAGCACAAATGGGATAAGTGTTCCAACAGGTTGTTGTACCTAAATGTAGTGGGCAAGGAATAGATTTTTCAAAGTGAATGAAGTTTAAAAGGTTGAAAGGAAATTAGCAGAAGTATTTAGTGGTCGGAAGCCTTTTCTTCTCTCACTTCCCCTGGAAGAAACAAGCATCTCCCATGCTACATTTAGTGGAAGCCTGCCAGTGAAGCTGTGCAAGTTGTCCCATCTAAATATAGGAATTAGATTAATATTTTTTATTAGCTGGAGGAGAATGGTTCTGCTTTCCTTATTTGGTTAGTAATACCCTCTATAATGTGCCAAGATAACTATCATTTAAAGCACTTTGCATTGTTTCTCCATATATACTATGTATAGAATAAAAGCGTGTTTCTCTGCTCTTTGGTCAGATACAGCTTACTTAAAAAAAAACAAAAACAAAAACAAACCACCCCACAAAACAAACAAACCAAAACAACAACAAAAAAAAGAGGCCCCAGCAAAGACTAAGTAATCTATAATGAAACTTTAATTCTAAAGGGACTTCAAATGCTATAATTACTCTTCTGCTGCACTTAAAAATTGTTTAAGTACCAACTGCACTTAAAATTGTCAGTGATGCAACAAAGACATGAAATAAAACCTTTTAAACTTTATCTCTAATTAAAAAAAAAAAAAACAAGGGCCATGGGTAAGCATGTTAAAAAGAAAACATTTCCAGTGTAAATAGTACCTTTAAAATAGCTGTCTTTTGTTCTGTGGCTGTTTGCAAACCCGACTCAGGCTGCCTGTTTAGATTGCTTCATTGTCCATTGGTGCAGTACAAGGTCTTTTGCCATTTCATGTCAATATAAACTACATTATTTTTCTGCTCAGCTTTCTTCATTTTGTATAGTTCAGGTTGAAATCCCGTAGGATTTGGCACATTTTTCTCTTTTCTCCCATTCCACAAAAGTCAAGTAACATACCAGACTCCATAGTGAATCTTGAAACACATGAGTAATGTGTATTCCATTAAAAGAGTAACAATATCCCATAAGGAACAGTAGATTATTTTTTGCTTGCCAAACTGTACTTGTATGTTACTTTAATACTTTCTTTGACTTAGTAACTGTGGAATGAATCTGATGCAGCCCACATTTTGTCATTTACATCATGTTGTTAAGTACAGATTTTTGAAATCTTGTTGTTAGCATTTCTTAGCAATGTGTAGGTGTGAAATATGCCTACTTCAAACCAAAGTCCATGGTTATAGTCAGTGATCTGGTCACCTAGGAAACTTTTAACAATGGATTTGGTTGGCGTGATGATGCAGTTCTGGTATGATCAGAGTTTTCCAGTTCCCTGTAATTTGAAAATGTAGTGCCTTAACAAAAAAATAGTCATAATTTCCTTTATAGAGGAAAACCCTCCTCTGTCCTCAGTCCTGTTTTAGTCATAGTCTAAGACATAATGTTCTTTATTCATTTTGTGGTGACCTCAGTAGAATTACTTGAAATTGCATGATCTTTAGAATAAACTCTTTGGAAGGTATTGAACCATTATTGCTCTGTTTGTGTCTCTGTGAGTCAGTGTGAATTCATTTCACTGTGAGGTCCTCCTGGCCTTTTGAGATGTACTTGGGGGATTTTCTTCTGATTCTTCCTTACAAAAGTCTGCTAGCACTTCAGGGGGAAAAAGGTGGAGCAATTAATCTTCCAAATCTGTCTTTCCAAAATTTTGGATGCTAAAGTTGAGTTGATGGAAGCATTTACAGTATTTCCAGTTTCTTCTTTGTTGTGTATTGTATTGCAGGAGTGTCAGTCTGGTTTGGTAGAGCCAGCAGTTAAAGTTGTCTCTAGGACTGTTGAGGAAAAGGATTGTCTGCTGTACCTGTTCACAGACACGCCTCCCACACACAGCCCAGCCAAAAAAAAAAAAAAA
>NW_008236622.1:1868793-1905406 GCF_000691975.1 Corvus brachyrhynchos
CCCCACAAACACCCAAGCAAAAAAAAAAAAAAAAGAAAAAGCGATAGCAGGATGTGAGAGAAATCCACAAAATTGTGTGTCGTGGGGAGGGCAGGTAGAAGTGTCTGTAGCTGAGGAATTTGGGCAGTGTCAGATAAAATTGTAGGAGCCCTGCTCAAGACACAGATTTTTTGTGGTGTAGGTACTGGGCACAGGATGCTGTCACTGCTTAAAGGTTACATCTGTTCAAGGAGTGGCTAGGGAAGAGCAAGGTCACAAAGCAGATCAGGTGTTCTGGAATTTGCAGAAACACCACCTAAGACAGGAACACCCTTAAATTGAGACCAGTAGAAAAAGCAGAGAAAGTATCCTATGTATTTGTCTCATCCCTGCTCTTCCTCATGTACGCTGGTACAGCTGCTGTTGAGGATGGAGTAGCCAGAGCACTGTCTGACCTGGCAGGATGTTCTGGAACTGACCTGTTGGCTGAGTCTAAGCTGTATTTCGGCAGAAACCGTATGGGTGCCACTTGAGACTGGTCTGCAGAGTTTGTCTGCTGTGGCTACTTCCGACAGACTTGAATTTCATTAGAACAAGGGGGTTTATGTTTCTCTACAAACTATGTCTGTACTCTGACAGGTATTTTTGCCTGAGCCAATACACTTGAAGTGTTGCTGCAGAGCATTGCGTGAGTAACTTGCAAGGTGCATTTCTTCTACAAAGTGGGAACTGGGTCATCACCTTTTGTGTTAACTTTTGCTGGTGTCACATAAAGCAAAATGGCAAGTGGTAAGTGGTTTGAATACACTCAGGATGATGTTTGAGGGCTGCTAAGCCTGTGGTGGTGGACAAAGCTGAATAGTTAATAGGAATGTTTTCCATAGCAGACACTTCTAGCACATGTTACTGGACTGAGGAAGATAAATCCAGAGGATGTTTTTTTGGCAAGTAATGCAGTAGCGGGCACTGTGTCTGGAATACTCATCATAGGTGATTAATTTTATTTTATTATAAGGATTGATCTCATGGGCTCTGTTTAGACGGTAGCTGTTGCTTGAACTTGGGCTGAATTGGGGACATGCAATGTATTCTAGCATCCACACTGGTCTGATTAAACACTTGATTTTAGATAGGGGTAGTATCCTTCTCATAGCTTCAAAGTATTTAGTTTGATTATGCAGCATATTGCATAGGGTTCTAAATGTTGTTCAGTAGTTTAATTGGGAAGCTATTTAGTGGGAATTCATGACCCCATTTGAACTGTGTTAAAAGTTCTGGAATGTGAAGAGGAAATTGGTTGCATGGCCACTTGCCTGTGTGCAGTAAGAGGGCAAAATTAGCAGTGCTGTAATGTACATATGCTCCAAATAAAAAACCAACCAAGCAAACTCCTTGCTCTTTCGTCTCTGCCCAAGGACTTAAAAGCACTAAATGCTGTTTGTTGAGGGGCTGGTTTCAATGGTTGGGGGTTTTGGACTTATTTTCATGAAGAATATGCACTGTTGGCTTTCAGAGGAGCTACTGGGGTTGGGTAAAGTTCTCTTCGCACCACTCAGTCCTGTGGTAAGAGGTAACAGGATTGTATCAGACTGAAAAGTAGTAAGGTATTTTTGTTTTGAAGACTTCTTCCTGTCCAGTAGTCATACTAGCTTTGTTTTTGTGAACTAGTTGTTTACAGAGTAGTTAGACTTACTTGCTTCCTCTTCCAGAGGATAATTTTAAGTACAGCACCTTGTCCATAGCAGTTGTTGTTTGCTAATGTCTCACACCTATACTGTGACAGTGTGTTTGCCTCCTCTCTTTGAATGAGAGACAGAAAGTCATAAAGCCCCCAGTCTAGTGCTGTTCATTGCATTTTTTGATATAAACTGTGCCCTGAAAGCATATTAATACATTTTCCTTCTTTTTCTTCCTCAGATAAACTACTAGTCTTTACTGTAGCAACTAAAGAAACCGATGGCTTTCACCGTTTCATGCAAACTGCAAAGCATTTCAACTACACAGTAAAGGTATTGTGTGTTTTGTACCAAGTATTTGTACTGTCCATGGTGTAAAACAGAACCAGTAAATGGTAGCTGACTTTGCCTTAGCTTCCTTGTGTGCTGGGACAGAGGGAAACACCAGCAGAGCTGCGGTGTGGGTAGGGCACTTGCTGCTCTCCCTGTTTTGTACCTGCTGATTCCCCTCTGAACCACCATGGGAGGGAGGTGCTTCCACTGCCATAGGAGCTATCGTGGTCAGCATTGCATCCTTCTCACTGACAGGTTCTGTCATATTTTATCACAAAGCCTTGTTTTTCAGTGTGGCCGATTTCATCTGCATGACTACTTCTGGGAGCTCTACTGCACTCCAGAACTTTCTATCCCTTTCCTTAAGCAAGGCTGGAATGCTGCTGCAAGGCAGGAGCGAGGGTCACAGCTGAAAACTTCACTGTGTTTCCCAGGAACCCGTAATTTCTGAGAGGACAATGCATGTTGTCATTCTTGCCAGCCTTTTCTGCCTTGCTTCACGCCTCCATATGACACGTACTTCAGCTGGCCTCTGCATGACCTTGGGAAAAAGGGAGGGCACTAACCTTCTAAACTTTCCCCACAAATTGGTTCTGCCAAGAGAAAATCCAGGAATTCAGATGCTGTTATGAAATTTTTCTGCTTACTTACCACAGTGCCTGCACTATAAATAGGAAATTTTTTGGGTCTTTTGACTTCTACCACTGAATTTGGAGAACTGAGAAGATCTTTCCTAATATGATAAAGCTATACTAAAGCACCTGAGCAGCCTGAGCTCTGGATACAACTTCTAGCTTTGCAGATTTGTCCAAAACATCATGCAATGTAGTTCTTCCAGGCTTTATGCGTTCCAAAAACATTATGTTCAAAACACATAAAAAGCTTATTTTTTTCCTTTCCTTTTTTGACATATAATCTTCTATAGTGCTTGGCTGGGAAGGAGTTTTATGTTTAGCTGAGTTTTAGCAGTGAGCTGTGTACTGGGAAACCTATCCTTTCCTTTCTGTACAAAAGGATTGAAGCTTGCAATTTTAATTAGTTACACCTTGATCCACCAAGGTCTTTTGTGCCTCCTGTTCCTAAAGTGATTTTATTGAATTTTAAAGTTCTCATTTAGAATGTTTTTCAAATGCAAATTTTGGAACAATCCTTAGCTTTTTTTTTCTATTTTTTTTTCTGAAGGAGACACATTTGAGTAAATGGCAGTAGCAGGCAATTGCTTGATTCTTATTTGGTTAAGAAATATCTCTCTCATGTTTTTGCAATGATGTCATTGTGATGAATGCTGCTTCAGACATGGAAAACTTACGATGCTGGAAGTGCTGGCTTGCTATGCTTTAATGTGTTGCTTCTGCTTTAGCATCTGTTTTCAATAAGGGTCTGCTTTAAAAAAGCCTCATGGGTTTGGGTACTAACAAGAAGTGCCTTTTTATTTTTCCTTTTTCCAGGTTCTTGGAAAAGGTGAAGAGTGGAAAGGTGGTGAGCTGCCCAACTCTATTGGCGGAGGGCAGAAAGTTCGACTGCTGAAAGAAGGCATTGGAAGCTATGCTGATCAAGAGGACTTGGTTGTACTGTTTGTTGAATGGTGAGCAAACCTGGCTTCTTGTCTTTATATTTTAGTTTGGGTAGACATGCAAAAGTAGCTGCTGTGACATGCTGAAAGTTGCATGATGCTTTTGTTCCTTGCTGTTTTATTTGAGAGAGTTTGTGTCTTTTTTCCTTCATTCATAAAAATAGATTGCTTTTGGAGCAATTGTTACTTTTTAACAGATTTACAGCTGTAAGAGTTGTTCATAGTTCTGCTGCCTCGAGGGGGTACAAAAATGTTACTGGGAGCTGACAGGCTTTTAGGCAAGCATTTTTCCTCTCCCCGTTCAGCTGCAGTGAGAGCAGGATGTGGCTGCAGGCTGGGAGTGTGGATGGGAGGGGAAGCAAAAGCAGCTCCAGAAGTAAAGTGGCCAGTAGGAACCAGAGGCATTACCTTGTTCCATGAAGTAACAGTGGTATGGAGGAAGCTGGAAAATGGGTCCCTGAGGAAAGCATTTAACAGGAGAACTTCTTTTACATGTTAGAGAACTGAAACAAGAGGCTTGGTGTCAGATGTAGCCTGGTGCCTATATGATCTGTGTGGTGGAAGGATGCAGAGACAGTACTGGTGCAGGTGCCAGATTATAGCTCATAGCACAGCTATGCTTGAACATCCTCCCTGGAGGCCAGATAGGTTTCTCCCTGTCACAGAAAACATGGAGCTTAAACATGTTCAAATCACACTTTCTCCATTGATTCCCTCTGCTCTTCCTCTTATTTTCCTCCTGTGACAACAGCAGGATCAGAGTAGCTCAGAATCCAGCTTGCAGCAGACACCAGACTCTTCCATGCTAATGTTAACTGGAGCAGGGTCACAGGTCTGAAATAATCCCTCAAGGAAGGCGTGGGACTGAGTCTTGAATCAGGGACAGGAAGCTCCAGTTGCAGACAGGCTGCCTTGTAGAGAGGTAGCTGAGTGTGAGCTTGGAGAGGGTCATGTATGAGTTCACCCATGCTGCTGTTACCCAGTCTTGTTGGAATGTCTGCTCCAGAGTTCTCTTTCAGCTTTTAACCTGCTTTATTTATTTAAAATTTGACAGCTGAAGAAATTTAAAGACACTTTTTCAAGGCAGGAGCTTGGCAGAATTTGCACAGCAGACATCATCACAAGGCAAAATGGCTGGACAGTGGCATATTATGGAAAATTAATTTGTTGTTTTGCATAAGTTAACACTTCAGAAAAGTTGAAGTAGCTTATTAAACTGGTAGCAGATTCAAATATGTTACTCAATTTTCTGTTCCGATTTTACCTCTTGTGATGAGTAAAAGAAATACCTAGAAAGCAAAAAATCTAAATAATTTTCACTAAATTATAAGCATTACAAGGGATGCTTATTATGCTGAATATTTTCTTTGTCTACTTAGGTCTGTAAAAGTAACATCGTTTAGAGGTACACATTCAGTTTTTGAATTTCTTTTCCTATTGACTTGATCAATTTTGTATTTATTAAGTGGAAAAAGTATCTTTCTAGAAGTAAATACATTCATGTTTGTTCGTAGCGTTGTCCTACTAATCATAAAGAACTGAAACTTTTAAAGGTTTATTTGAAAGATTTTTTTTCTGTACTAAAGCTCAGATGAATCAAACATTTCCCAAATGTTTTCTGCCTACATTGAATTTCTTTGTTTCTGGATTTATTATCCTGATTAATAACTATTTTCTTCCTATATGGTAAAATATGCAAATTTATTATCACATTGGTACCAGGGTCTAGCTCAGATTTTCTCTATCATAATTTACTCTCTGGAGGGGCAGGCTGTCTGCTGGCATGGGTGACAGAGTACAGAGGACCATGTGTGTTGAAGTGCAGAAACTATAATCTTTCTTCCCATGAAAAATCCCAGGATTTAAGCCTCCCAAGTTCCTGAGGTCTGAAATTCCAAGTACATATTTATTTAAAGCTGGTGGAACTGATTCCAGATAGGAGAGAAAAAAAGTTTGCTGATTCTAGCATTATATTTTAATTCTAGTGGGCTTTTTCATTTCCAGAAATCCTGGTTTGCAATTTAAGCATTGATCAATGTAGCAGTAAGTTTGGAAAAGACAAATGTCATGAACTTCCTTTCTTCTTAAAGTGTTTTTTATTATATTCATTGTGAAGCATTTGGAATATTAATCTTGGGGGTGGGGAAAGGAAATGTCTGGTTTGCTTACTGTAACTAGGCAAGTTCTAGGGAACTATTTACTTAAACTTCGTTTCTTGGTTTTTTGTTGTTTGTTTTTTGTTTGTTTGGTTTTTTTGAGCAGTTTGTTATATGGCTCAGAATTCTGGAAATAGTTTGAGCCTCTTCTGTGGACAGCTTGTGCCTGTGTGTAGATAGCAAAATGCCTGCAGATGGAACACTATTTAAATTAGGCTTGTTTTTGCTCGAGCTAACTACTGGTTTATTTTGGACCATTTCAGATTGAACTGGCTAATGGCCAGCGTAGACTGGATAAATTGGTTGGTGCTGTGACTGTTCATCCAGAACTTCCACAGCCATCTCTTTGTATCGTGGAAGAATTTTGAAGCTTCTCAGTTTGTTGTTTGTTTTGTTGTATTTTTTTCTACATTTGTCTGAAACGAAGGGATAATTATATTTTCTATGTATCTCAAAATAGTTAAGGTGTGATCCTGGTGGGGGTACAGTCTAAGTGACAAAATAGCTGTGTGGCTGACGTTGCTAGTCACTAGTAGGCACTCTCTCACTCGTATTTTGAGCTCTTAACCTGCAGCTCCAAGAGCAGCAAGTTCTCACTGTTAAAGTTGTGGATGCAAAAATTCCATGGTCAGTTCTAGAGCACCTGGGTCTCCATTGCTGTTTTCCTGTGTTGCTGGGAGTGCAGGGTGCATAGCCAGGATGCTTTGCTGCTGTGAAAGAGGGGGAAGGAGGGGTGGATTCCAGTCCCAAGCATTTGCCATCTGGGAGCTTCAGGAAATGGGATTAGGTTGTGGAAAGTTTCTGGGTTTGGTTTTGTTTTGTTTTTTTTCTTGCTTTCTACTTAATTGGAGGGCTTTATGAAGAATAAATAGAAGAGTATCTGAGCTTTTCCTGGTTGCCAAGGAAGCCTGCTTTTTCCTGCATATATCCACACTCTCTTTTCCCTGTCAAATTTTGAAGTCCTATTTGAAGTAAGTCATTGCATCACCTCTAATAACAGTATAAACTGTCAAGGATACTCCTGGGACCTGTTTTGTGATGGTCTTAGTGGTGTAGACCTGAAGTGAATCCTCCCTTACAGCAGGAGGTGAGGTTTGAATAGGCTGAATGCAATCTGACATAGCAGGCAAACAAGGCAAATGATGCATTTACAGGTGTTCAGAAATTTTCTTTTTGCCTGGAGAGAAAAGTGTGAGCCTCATCAAGCAGCTTATGAGGACATTGGCAGCAAGGGGTAGAAGGCTGGTGGAGGTCCTGCTCAGGAAGAGGTGTGGTGACAGCATGTCACCTCTTGTCAAAACAGAGGGCCTTGAACATTAATGAAAAATGTGGCTTCATGCTGGATTAATAGTGCTGCATAATATCCATTGCAGTTTAGCAGCTCAGCACTGGGTTTAGGATTATAAACTGTGTTGTGTTAAGTAGCATATCCCTTTCACAAGCAGAGCCTGTGGCTGGCCCAGCATGTTGCTAACTTTGGCTTTCTTTTACAGAATGAGAGTCCTTGGAAGCAATGTTCCAGGGTGTTTGGTTCCTTCCTGTAAGTCATAGCAGCAGCAGCACTAACCTGATCACAGAGGAGAAGCACAGCCTGCCATAAACTATTAAGTTAAAGCCTCAGACAGATCTCTTTTTGTCTGTCTTCAACGTGTCTCCTGTTTCTTGTGTGTTTCAGTCTGGCATTGAGTCAGGCTACAGAAATTCGGTGGAAAAGGGAGTGAAGTGTATTCCTGTAAATTTGGGCAGAAACAGGCATTTTTTGTGAAACTGGGGAAGGTCCAAAATGTACAATTTCTTTCATGCGTTCTTCTGCCAAAGTTGCAGAAAAACATAAGTGTTTTCAGAAAACCACGTACTTATATAGACTACATAACATGCTTCCTCTCCAGGGTTCATACTTTGCTTTGTGGTGAAAATCTTTTTTTACATTTGTAAGCCAGCTGTTGTTCAGTTCTCTTAGGCCAATTTCATGAAATCCTCTTTAAAGAAAAGACATCTTGAATAATTTCAGGTCTGTAATAAAGGAGTACCATAAGTCAGTAATGCTTGATCTGTTGGCACTGTTGCTGGGTAATACATTGCAATGTTCTGTGTACTGCAGGTGGAGTCCTAGTTAGCTGCTGTCCTGGTTAGCCCAGCTGAAAGGCTTTGCAAGAAAAGTCTTGGTTAAGGTTAGACCTTGGTTTTTGGTAGCTATAATGTTATAAGGGCTGGTGATTTTTAATTTCTAAGGTATGTGTGTAGAGTAAGAATATTCCTGCATTCAGATGAGGGAACTGAAAAGTTGAGATGCTGCCAGTAAAATATTTTGCTGCTGCAGCCAGAGACTAATCTGTGATGTGATTCCAATCTCACTGTGTCATTCCTCATGCTGTATAAAGAGAACCTTGAAGTGGGAGGCATTGGCACAGGTCATCCAGAGAAGTTGTGGATGCCCAATCCCTGGCAAATTCCAAGTTCCAGGCGAGGTTGGATGGGGTTTTGAGCAGACTGGTCTAGTGTGTGGCATCCCTTCCTATGGTGGGGGGATTGGTTTGTTTGCTTGGTTTGGTTGGTTGTGTTCCCAACCCCCTGTGCCCGCCAGGCATTGGTTTAGATTTGGTTCAGCCACAAGAAACCACCAGGCTTGGGATACTCCATTCTTACAGGACCTTCGCCAAACCCAGGCAGGTTTCGTTCTGGTTTGGCACACTGGTGACCTTCGTCTGTGGGTAACAGCCAAAGATGAGCCCTCCACCTTTAGGCCTTTATCCTCAATAGGAATTGAGACTTAAATCTGATCAAGCTGTAAAGGCAAGTGAAGTTTTTCATAAATAGATATTGTGATGCTTTGAGCCTTTAAAGTCTTCAGCATGTTAAAGAGGTTGTAGGAGAAAGATCTATGTATTGTCAGGATGCAATACACTTTTTATGGGCAACTAGACTTCATTGAGATCTAAGTGCATTCTTGATAAGGCTTTTCAGAAAAGTCAGGGCTGTTCTGTTTTGGAGCAAGATCTGGATTTTCCCAGTGAAAACTACCCAAGTCATCTCTCAGTCCACTCTTTCATTTGTTAAGGTTTGATTTCTTTTTTAAAATTTTTATTCTTAAAAACATAAAGAGTTTTCTAAAGGGAAAAAAAGTATTTTTTTACTCAAAATACCTGAAACAGGAAAATCAGTTTCAGGTAGACAAAATCTGAAGAAAAAAGAATGTCCAAAATGTGAAAGTTAAAAAGCAGGAGGGGAAACTACTTTGGATAAATAGTACTGATCGAAGTTTCTCTCCTAGAAGGGTATAGAATTTTTACACGTTGGTTAAATATGATTTAGTTGAGTCATTTTTCAGAATAAAAGGGCTGTTTGATTTTTAAGTTTGGATAGTCCAATGACTTCTTTTGAACACAGAAACATTAAACTTAAGCTAACCTAATAGATGTATTTTCTTTCCTTTTAAGCTATGATGTTATCTTTGCTGGGGGCCCTGAAGAACTGCTAAAGAAATTTCAGGAAACTAATCATAGAGTGGTGTTTGCAGCAGATGGACTAATTTGGCCAGATAAAAGGCTGGCTGACAAGTATCCTGTTGTCCGGAGTGGAAAACGATTCCTGAACTCAGGAGGCAAGTGTGATCCTCAAATACTTGAACATGACCCACCTCTGTTATCTGTTCTGTGTATTTGTTGTGTGTGGAGCTGTTCCTGAACTTCCCAAGTATAAAATAGAGGACATAGAAATGCTTTTATCTTCCTCCCCTCCCCTCCCCTCCCCTCCTCGAATAGCTCCTCTTCTGTGCTGAGGCATAGTTTTCATTCAAATTTGCAGTGTGTGTTTGGCAATAACTTGCAAAAAGCAGATAAATACAGTAAGGGTCTAGCAAGCAACTGTGCGTGGCAGCGAGATGCTGTGCAAGGATGACCCCATTGCTTCAGAAACAATGCAGAGTACAAGCCCAGGCAAAGCAGCATGGGCTATCTATAGGCACAGTTTAGCCTGGTTGCAGAATTCCCTCACTCAGCTGCCTGGTTTCTGGAGGTCTCTGCACGTGGGGTGGATGTGCTGGCAGCTCTGCCTGGCCTCTCAGCATGGCTTGCACAGCTCCTTCTAAAAAGAGTGGGAGCTACTCCTGTTAATCTCAATGATGGATTAATTCTGGGATCCTCCTTCAAATGCTAGCTTGCTAATAATTTTGCACTTGATTAATACATGCACTGATATGGATACTGTGCTCTGTAGCAGCTTTTGAGTGTGTCATTTCTGGGGCACCCTTCTTCAATGTGCAGACCTGGGACTGTCCCTGTTTCTTTCCCTCACCTATGTGCCCTATCTTTTTTATTTTGGTGTATATTGGTTTTGAGTTGGACTCTCACTGGATTTCTGGCAATATTAGATTCAGACATCTCTGCCAGTAAGAAGTGATTGATGAAAATGAAACTTTTGCCACAGATGGGCTTCTTGGGAAAAGTGATAATCTGATATCATGCTTTGGTGTTCTCAGGACTATCCTAGACAGATCAGATGTATTTTTTCCATTAAAATACCATTAGTATAAAAATAACCATTAATTATTAACTTTTTGAAACAGACCTGTTACATACCTCAGGAAGAAGGTATGTAACAATGTAAGAAGGTACTGGGCTTTTGAGCCAAGTTTCATAAATTTCATACTTTTTCTTTACTGGCACCACTCAGAATGAAGCCCCTGATTGGTAGATGTTGGCAGGGTAATGTTTTGTATGGAAATAACCTATGTGTGTGTGATGTTGCAGGATTTATTGGTTATGCTCCATACATAAATCGTATTGTGCAGCAATGGAATCTGCAGGATAATGATGATGACCAGCTGTTTTACACCAAAATCTATGTTGACCCATTGGCAAGGGTAGGTAGTAACTCGCTTTCTCATTTCTTTCTGATTGAAATAACATGCTGCTCCTCATAAAACACTGGGGGATGAAAAGAAAAGGAATGCTGTCTTTTTATACTGGAGTGCCATGTTGACAGTTGTGTTTGTTCTCCTGAGGTTCCTACTGCTGGAATGATGAACAGACTCACAAAGGGTCATGACTTGATATATTATTTCAGACTGTCTTCAGACCCAGGCAGGTTGTGCTTCATTGTTAGAAATAACAGCTCTGAGGTATATGATCAGACACATTCATCTCAATGAGGGTACCATGTACTTGGCAGTTTGATGGCCAGAGAATGTGGCATTTTTCCAGGGTGTCACTGAACTACTTGCTGAATCCAGTGTTTTATATTCTGGCTTGCTGCCATTTCAGATCCTGCCTTCAGCTTTTTGTGCAAATATGTTCAATAAAGCTGCATTGTAAATTTTTGGTGAAGACCTCTCTGTGCTCTCCCTTAACAAAGTCCTCTGCTGAATAACACCATTAGAGCATGACAGATGTCGGAGGCATGTCCCTGATGCTGGAAGAAAGAGGGATAAGGAAAGTTAACAATATATTGGTGCAAAAAAGTCTTTAGAAGCTGATATAGCAGAATTTTGAGAAAGATTTTGGTAATTTGTATGGTTAAGGCAGATGCAAAGTTCTTGAGATATATATGTGTTGTTTCTGGCATAACGTAATGGAAAACCAGGTCTGCTTGGATACAGATTCAGAAATAGAGTAGAATATTTCTGTTGGAAGAGACCTACAGTGATCATCTAGTCCAACTGGCTGACCAGTATGGGACTGACCAAAAGCTGAAGTGTGTTACTAAGGTCATTGCCCAAATGCTTTTTAAGCGCTTGACAGGCTTGGAGGTATTGACAACCTCTCTAGGAACTGATCCAGGGTTTGACCACCCTCTTCATGAAAAAATGTTTCCTAATGTCCAGTCTGAACCTTCCCTGGTGCAGCTTTGAACCATTCCCACCAGGTTAGCAGCTCCCTCTCCCCTTCCCCTCCTCAGGAAGCTGCAGGGAGCACAGAGATGGCCCCTCAGCCTGCTCCTCTAAACTAGACAAACCTCAGCTGCTCCTCATAGGAAATTCCTTCCAGCCTTTAGTGTCTGAATTGCTTTTATGCAAGTTAAGTCAGATGCCGATTGAAAAGACAGGGTGTAGAGATATTAAAGCTGATTTCTGCATCCAAGTCAGGAGTAATATAATTAGTTGTCTAAACAGATTGTCTCCTAGACCAAAGCTGTGTATCTGTGCAGAGCACTGCTGCACCATGGTTCAAAACACTTCCATGGTGCTTACTATACATCACCACCAATTCTTTGTATAGTAATAATATGCCCAATGCTGTAGAATACGTAAGAAAATCTTGGAAGACCAAAACAAAGGATGTCATCTGTGTAGGGGTTTTTAAGTATGTTTTAAATGTTACATACTGGAATCAACATTTTAAAGATGGTGAAACATGGTATTTAAAGTAAGAATCTAGCTAGGATTAGTAATACAACATTAGGAACATGTTTTAAATTTGACTTTTGCATTTTTATGATTCTGAAACGCAGTATGTTTTGTTTCCTGGCCAAGACTTGTTAAATTGTTTTTAAGACACAAATTGTCTTTGGCTTATACTGCTAAATTGCAGTTCCTGTGGAGAGTTATGACCTTTATCCTTCAAGTTTAAAGTTTCTGCACATGC
Source organism: Corvus brachyrhynchos (assembly GCF_000691975.1). NCBI lineage: Eukaryota > Metazoa > Chordata > Aves > Passeriformes > Corvidae > Corvus > Corvus brachyrhynchos. The sequence goes on from NW_008236622.1 coordinate 1,881,092, forward strand.
AAAACCGATTGCTATACAACTGCGCAACTTGGGAATACAGAAGAAGGTAACAATGTAAAGAATGTAAAGAGTCATTTTCCCTGACTCCTTGCTGCCACTGTGGTGTAACTGCAATGTTACTGTAAAAACATTGGCTTTAGAACACCTCAACATCTTTGGTGCTTTGATTTCAGGAGCGCATTAACATTACTTTGGACCACAAATGTGCAATTTTCCAGACCCTAAATGGAGCTGTTGGTATGTATATGATCTGCACATTGTGTGTTTGATTAACTGTTATTAACAATTTTTTTGCTTAACCATGAATGTGGTTCCTTAAACATGTGCTTATTTTAAGGAAATATTTGGTTGGGTAGACTTGATCACCAGATTAGTTACAGGTCTTTTGGGTTGATTATTGAATTCTCTCATTGAAAAAATATTTTATTTAAAATAGGAAAAATAGTTCTAAATAAATGAAGTTGGCAGTAAATAGAGTTAAGGACCATTTTTCCATCTGCCTTTCAAAAACTTAATTACAGGAGTAAGATTAGTAATTAAAATTGTATTTTAGATGCAAATGGCTATACATAGTGAAGTTGAATGTGGAATAATGTAGAATTTCCTGCATTTAACTGTCATGAATTTAAATGGAAAAATGTATCTGTGCAAAACTTCCTTTCTTACATTTGGCCTTCCATTATGGAATAAATTTTTGTAGTCAGATCATATCTGAAATAACTATGATTTCTCTATAAATTGCATTTGCACTAAATTAGAATTATTTTTAAAGCAGATTTTATTCTAATACTTAAGCTGCTGATGAGAAATGAAGTTTGATGTCACCTTATTTATCATAAGGATATTAGAATTCAAGATCTAGTTTAAAAAAATGAACAAAAGCTTCTAAATAAGACTGACAATGATTGCAATAGCAAGGTATATTGTATCAGCAAGGACTTAAAGAACTCTGAAATTTTAGCTTTTATTTATGAACTTCCTATACTGCTTTGTTGATTTGCAGATGAAGTCCTTTTGAAATTTGAAGAAGGAAAAGTAAGAGCAAGGAATTCAGTGTATGACACCCTACCAGTCACCATTCATGGAAATGGTCCAACTAAAGTGAGTGACAGTTTGGTTTTATTTTCCTGTAAAATCACAACATTATTGGAGGCAAAAAACCAAGGATAGAAGAGTATGAAACAACATACACATTTCCATTTAATGTTATTAGTAATTGAGAGGATAAAACCCCCATTCTGATTCATGCTATTCTGATGTCACTGTAACTTGATAGTTTTGCTGAAACAACTAATTCTGCTCCCAAGTTCATTGTAGCCTGGGATGTTAGAAGCAAGTAAGCTTTTGTTAATTTGTTCACTAACACAAAGCTGTTCTTGAAGCTAGTGAGCAATCTCTATCTGGTTATTAAATGGCAATCAGAAGAATAGGATAATCTCACCAGGAGTGACAGGCTGGGATACAAAACAGTAACACATCTGTTCCTAACCTAGACCCAGGTGTGTGTATACACATATATAAAAAAGAAATTGTATTAGGCACAAGAAAAAGCCTCTATGTAAGTGTGTGTGTATCTATCTAGGTCCACGTGTGGCTGGCTTTTGCTGTTGCCTTCAGTGTCGCTGATCCCTGCCATCAGTGTGCCCGTGGCTTGCCAGCTTTGGGCGTGTGGTAGGACACTGTCTGCCCTGTGAAATAGCTATTCTGACAGATTCTGTTCATGTGTATGGATTCAGTGGTTTAGAGGTCCCTGAACCGTTTCTCTGAGAGAAATGGCTGTGTTTTGGTAATATGGCAGTTTCACCTTCTTGTTCTAAGCCAAAGAAGTGTAAAGGTGTATCTTTTATAGTAGTGTCTGTTGGCTGAAGGATTGGGCATGGCTACTTTCTAATTTCTTCTGAATAAATGTTCCTTACTGTAGCTCCTTACTTTCAGAAAAAATGCCTTTCAGAAGAATGAAGTAGAGTTTGAAACTCATGAATATCCCAGGGAATGCTGCTACGTTGTTTTTGCACTTGTATTTTGATTTTGCTATTGGTGAATAGAATGATGATTTTATCTGTTAGGCTTATAACTACTCAGTAGAGATGAAATGTATGACAAATTCCTTCCATATTGCTATTTTTGCCTCAATTAAATCCTCAAATTCTGTCATCACTGACTTTGCTGACGTTGCCAATGAAAAGAAAGGTTCTGTATTTTACATTTGGGCAAACAGCTTAGGATGGAACAACTTCTACTAATCCATGTGTTATGGTACATTAAAAAAAATTCAACCTCTGCCTGTAGTGGTGTTTTAAAAACAAAGAGGAAGCTCTTTCTATGCATCACTTTTTCAGTGTGGCTAAATTCTTCTGTTTTAAACATAGAATTGAATCAAGAAGATGACGGTATGCTAGGGTTGGAAAAAGTTTTCACCAGTTAGTAAATAAACCAGCATGAAGATAAGTCCCAGAATTAACTCCTAGTAGTTAAGTTTTTTGTTTGTAAGATGCTTCTTTTTTCGTATTTCATCTCTCTAATTTTCATATTAGTAAACTGCATTGGTTAGATGCACTTCTTGAAATGGATACCAAATTATTCTCACATTCTGACATGTAATACTTTTATTTTTCACCCCAAGTGCATGTCATTTTTATGAAATACTCATTTTTGTAGACTTCATGGTACATATATAATCTGTTTTGTAAACGAAAAAGAATAGTTTTTTACCTGCAGATTTTGTATGTCTGTTTCTAGTCAGTTGCCTTTAGTTACAAGTGATTAAATGAATAAACCTGAATTTTTTGAAAGGTACAGATCATCCTTTGCAAGCATCTGTCATTAATTTGAATTGTTCATTTATTTACCAGATTCACCTGAATTATTTGGGAAACTATATTCCTAATGCTTGGACACGGGAAACTGGTTGCAGTATTTGTGATTTAGACTTACTAGACCTGTCAGCAGTAAAGGTAAGAATACTCTTCACTGGAACAAAGCCCTTTTGGGTACAGTTGATAGGTGTTTAGTGATTTCTGAGGCCAAGTGGCTTCCTTATGCAATATTGTTTTACTACTTTCAGGAATGTTTTTATGCATGTCTTTTAATACAGGTTTTCACAGTATTACTGAAGATGATGCCATCCCCAAAAGCCCTCCAGATCTTCACCTCCGTTCAGTGAGAGTGAATGAACAATTTTTGAATTGTGCAAGGTTCAAGAGAATAATTAGATTTTTGGGAGAGGTAGAAAAATTGTTTAGATATTTCAGATTTTTAGCAGCAGACCTAAAAAACACTCAATATGCATCATTTGAACAACTTCTGTTACAAATAGAGTTTAGTAGTTAACTAACATGATTACAATTACTATTTTCTGAGATTAAATGATCAAAACTGCTTTACACTGAAGATGACAATACAGATATTTTTACTATATAAGCTAGTGTATTTCTATAGAAAAAAATCTGATGCAATTGAGACTGGATTTCAGTACAGTTTTCAGAACTCTTGTAGGACAAACACACACACACACACACGGCATGTGTGTATATCCAGTACTTGGCAGCTTCGGCTCTTTCACTCCAAGCATGATGTCTTTCATGTCTCTATAAATATTTCAGCTTGTACACAATAAATTTGAGGCAGAGTAAATACTAAGCTCTACCATGTGGAATTGTAAGACTTGGATGAAAAAGTAAATTCTGATTATTCCTAACAGGCTCTTTCCAGCAGCTGTTTCATTTAATTTCTGTATTGAAGATTAGAATGAGAACAGGTCTTAGAAGGTCACGCTGAGGATAGCATGTAGTGGCTTGTTATCTTTATAATGAAAGGAAAAAGTGAAAGAATTTCTAGGCAATAAGTTGCTAATGGACTGGAATATAAACTCAAAAAGTTATTTGCTGGAATTTTAATAACTTTCAGATTCTTTCTATATTTTTAAATTTTATTTTTGCTTTTTAAGATAAACATTTGAATGGGCTTCTAATTAGGTAGTGATTTAACTCCCATCATAAAATTTACCTGAGGAAAGGATGTTGTCAAAGTTTTTTTTCCAGTGGTGTTCGTAATTAAGACATGGTTTTGGAGCAGTTAAATCTTAAAGCCGGTAAGGGGGATGCAATGATTTGCTGGATAGCTTCCTATAGTTTATGTACATCTACTTGGAATGTGTCTTCTTTACTGTAGTCCATTCCTTGGACTTCATGCCTCACTCCCTCTGCCAGCAGAAATAGCAAGGCTTTTCCTTGGCCTCAGTGGAAGTGTTTACTTCATGCATTTCTGAGTACCTGCAGTATTTCATTTTCTGAACGCGCTCTCTGTTCAGGCCTGTCTGGTTGCTACTTAAGGAGAAATTTTCACTGAAAAGAGCAGTACCCGCTCTGTGCCTCTAATAATTTTCTCCATGTTGTTTTATTTATCTGACTGCATTTTTACATTCATATCTTCTGAGAATTTTGCTTGTTTTTTTGGGGTTGCCTGCAAAGGAGCCGAGAGGTACATGTGCAGGGTCTTTTACTCAGTTCTTGTCCTCGTGACAGAAATAGAATCTCCTGGGCTGCGATCATGGCTGAGGTGTGGAAAAACTCAGTAACTGCTATCTTCTGGTAATGTCAGCAGCCTGTCCACCCTCAAATTAGCTGCCTGTTCAGGTAGAAGCAGCATAATGGAAAATAAGTTGAAGAGTGCACCTGGACTCAATAAGTGCAAATTTTTGCCACTTTCTCACGGGATTTTTGTTTTGGCTTTTGGTTTTTTTTTCTGAAACCTAAATTAAGTTTGTTGCCCAGTTTAATCTCCCTTGAACTGCTTTTAAGTTCTAAAACTTATTACTGGATTGGAGACTTTCCAGTGCAGCTGAAAAGGATGACCTTGCTCATCTTCTCATTTCACTGGCAACCCTTGTGGAAAGAGATCCTGGACTTTGCTCTGTGTAATTGTACTGAGACATTGTCCTGTATTTCTTCCAAGAATTGTCATACACTCAACTACTACTTAGAAAAAGTAAACTTTAAAAAGTCAAATATATGACCTCACTGAAAATGAGAAAATCTATCAGAGAAAATGTAGCATCTGGGTGCAGACTGGTTTTGCTGAGAGGCAACTTCTGATTTCATATACTCACAATTCTCATTGTGACCTAGATTCAGATTATGCAGTAACAACTCTTTGTGGTTAAGCCACGGTCTAGATTGATGAATTCTGTGCTTTGAGGACATGCAGTTTACAGGAATTCTTACTCCTAATTTTTTAAACACTATTTTGCTTTGGTCACACTGAGATTTCATTGTAGACCCAAGCGGTTCATATTTCAGTGTACTGAAGCAGTGTCAGTAATTCCTCTTTGTTCCTACAGCCTTTGCACATTCAGCCTGAACCTCTTTCTCTTTCCCCTGGAGAATAAGGGTAGAATGACTCAGAATTAGAAAAATGTACGAAAGGCAATTACTGCAGCTGTTCTTCCACTGGTAGCACACGTGTGTGCTCAGCTTAGCCCGTGCAGCTTTCCTTGTCCCTGGCCATCAGTGGGACCAGTTCCTGTGACAGCCTCTGGGTGGTGACTACCAGAGAGTGGCACAGGTGCTTTGTTGGAGACACATCAGTGCACTCTTCGTCAGTTGTTTTGGAGTTATTGGGCTCTCTGTGTGGCTATACTTTCCTACCAACACTTATGAGGTTTGCAGATGCAGCTGTGAATAGGAGGTTGTCAGGGTAAACACTGGATGTTTCCGAGCTGGGGCATTCGCCAGGATGTTTCTGGGTTCCGATGTAGACGGTGACACTGTGAAACCTCAGCATGTGTTGATGGTTTATCCAGACACTTTTCAAGCGGGTGTTGGCCTGCTTAAAAAGCTAGCTGGCAGCCTTTTATACTCATACAAGGTTTCTCTGTGAGCCTTGTAATGGATTAGACTTTTATAGTAATTGTCTGGTTTAGAGATGGAAATAATTTTTAGTCAGTGTATTTGTTTGTGTGGGAGTTGAGGCCTTTGAAGGTTAAATTTCTTTGTCTTGCATAGTGCAATAATACACTTAAGGACTACAAAAAAGTGCTGTCTATGTTTCTTTTAGTGGTCAGGATCTCATGATCTCTGTCAAGCACATACAAAGCAGCCAAATACCATCAGAAGATTTCATGAATTCATATAAATAAGGTCCATAAAAGTTCAGTATTCTTGGATGTAAGGAGAGAAACTCTGTTAGTTTGTCAAAGGTCTTTCTAAAATCAGTGAGTAGGAAAGTAATGCAGAGGCCACTTAAAATGAATGGGGAGAAATAGTGCATGTACATTTATAGAAGGGTAACGCCGTCTTTGGCTGAAAGTATGGCTGAGTAAAATATTTTGTGGTATTTATTCTTTAATTATTTTTTAAAAATTGGTCTCCCCTATATTTTCTTGTAAATGTAATATATGTATGTACCTTGTTTTAAAAAAAAAGAATTTTCCATTCTGTTCTAGGTGTATCTACTTAAATGATTCTTTTGCTGTTTTAGTGTTTTTTTATAGTAAGAATTTTAAAAACCATAGTACATTATTTTCTACTTCCAGTCTCTGTTATTAAATTCAAAGAGTTTCCTATCAATACTAAATCCCATTATCTTTGCTTATTTTGTGAAGCCAGTGAAAACAAATGGGGTGCAAAACGCTGGTTTTGATTGTTTGAAAGCTGGGTGGACTAAGTTTAGTACATGACATTAGTTGCTCTTTACTCTAAGTAATCTTAGAAAAGAGGCAAGTCTTATTGGTTGTGTCAAAATATCATTTTTTTTAGGAATATCCAAGAGTAAAAATTGGTGTTTTCATTGAACAACCCACTCCTTTCCTAACTAAATTTTTAGACAGACTGTTGACTCTGGACTACCCACGAGAGGCACTCAGTATCTTCATTCATAATAATGTGAGTATGACTCTGTCATTGTACAAAGCTTCAATTTTGCAAATTATGCGATGAATCAAAATGTGGAGTATATGGATTTGATATAAGAACACAGTTAAAATGCATAGGGAGAAATAATCCTTCAGAATTTAGTATGCAGAGCTGGAAAAATTAAATGAAATTGTGTCAGGGCTTGAAGTCTATTTGAAGAAACTGCTTAGATTCTTCTACTAATGAAAAAAGTGTAGTTTGAAATGTGTGCTTCTAAAGGAAGTACTGACTGACATAAAATAATAGAGTAAAATAAGAATAGAACAGTTCCAGTTGGAAGTGGCCCACACTGGCCATCTGGGCCAGCTGCTGACCACTTCAGGACTGACCAACAATGATACCATATTATTAAAAACTGTCAACTGATAGTTGGGATTTGCTTTTCATCTTGCTGAGGCCCCATTGCATTTGCGTTTCTGTTGGCACTCCTGCTGGGTCCCATGGAAAGATTGGTGTGTTCAGATATATTTTGACTGGCACTGCAGATAAGTTGCTTTTGAATACTCCCTGCTAATTTCCTGATGATCTGGCATTGCTGATACTTCCCCAGTGCCTTCAGTCAGTATTGCTGTTTTGAGCAGCCTGGTCTAATGGGAACTGTCATTGGTGGATTGGAAGGAGATGATCCTTAAGGTGCCTTCCAACCCAAACCATTCTGTGATTCTACGATTTGAGAGTGAGGTTTCAAATGTGTGCAATTATTTTGGAAAAAAAGGGACTAGAAGAGAAATGGGAGTAAAATTTAATTGTACCCTTTTTTAGTGTGCATGCATTGCTGTTGATATGGTAGCACAAGGGGGATAAGGAATAGAAGTAGAGCTTATCTCTGAAGTCTTCATTGTGGTTTTTTAAGGGGATTTTGAAGGTATAAATGTGATGTACACATGGGAATTGTAGGCTATGTGGTTTTGTAGCTTCATCCAAAGCTATAGTATTTGAAATGGTATATAAAGACTGAACAGCTTTTTATTATAGAGGGGGAAAAGCCCTACCCAATATTTCAATTATTCTAATGTCAGCCATAACAGGCAAAAGCTACAATGAGGGCACTGGTTTGGAAGTATTGCATGCAGCTGAGAGCTCTTAAATAGAGGGAGGGTAAATAGAAATTAAAGGAACTATCAGTGTGACTACATTTTAAAGAAACAACGGCTGTGCCTGCACAATTTGGTGCAGGTGCAGCTTCCTCTCTAAAGAGGGGCATAAAGATTCTGGAGGGGCATAAAGAAGAACTGCGTGCCACTGAGCTTGTAGGATGGGTTTTAAAGACTGTAACATGAATATCCTGAAAAATAATGCATAGATAGTTTGTGAATCTAGCATTGTTGTACAACTTTAATTAATGTTGCTGACGTGTTGGATAGTTTTCCTAAAGTTTTGGACAGAGGAGGTTCATTTTAATGACAGATATACTGGAATATCTTCAAACACTGGCATCTGTTTCTTTAGGACAGAATACAGTGTGTTCTTGGACACTATGATTCATAGTAATTTGTGCCTTACATTTTCTATAAAAAATGTTAACATGATTACAGGAGGTTTACCATGAAAAGCACATCAAGAAATTCTGGGAAAAAGCCAAGAACATTATCAGAAATATTAAAATTGTTGGACCTGAAGAAAACCTGAGTCAAGCAGAAGCCCGAAACATGGGAATGTAAGTTCTAATTTCTAAATCTGTTACATTGATGCATACACTCACATTTTTTCATCTTGCATGTGTATTATTTCGCATCTTTAACATTTACATCTCCAGCTATGAAGATGGGAGCTTTTGTGTTGGAGAAGATCTAGACATAAGATATGAACTGTTGAGTGATTTATGATTTCTGTCTAATATAAAAAGCTGTTGATCATTATGAAAAAATCTCTCTGGTTTGTGCTACATCAATAGTTTGTTGTCTTGTGATGATGGCATAGAAAATGTGTAGTATTTATTTTATTTTCCGGCTACCTTACTGCAGAATTTTTTAAATTTTTGCATTGGATATGCTTTTAACAATTGCACTTTTGTTGTCCTAATGCCTGCTCTGTTTTCTTTTTTCTTAAGTGACATTATATTTAAGTAAAGGTTAAAGCTCGACGTGGATGTACGGTTGACAGAATTATTTTTCCACCTGTGGTTCAAAGAGGCAGGAATAGCCTTTAGAAGTGCTCTAGCAGGAGTTCTTGCAAAGGCAACTGACTTTATCCTATGCTTGGTCTTGCTTTTTTCTTTTGTTCTTACTAGAGTGTCCACAACTTTACCTTTTAAACCTGGCACTTTCCATGCCTAAAGTTGAACCTTGGAGTTTGTATCCTGTGTCAGACCTAAGGGTCTCTTTAGTGACTGCAGCACTGGCTCCTCCCACAGAGTGGCATGTGGCTCTCCCAGTACATCAGTCATATGATGGAGTTTCTCAGCCTGGGATGCCACCAAGATCAGGACCACCTTGCTTGGTCCTTGAGCTGGCTTCATTCCATGATAATTTTTTCACTCACTCTTCTACCAAATCTTCTGTGAGTGTCAGAGCAGGGAAGTTAATTTCAAAAGGCCATTTTCTGTTCAGAGGTTAAGAGCATAGGCTGTTCATAGCCTCAGCTGAAAGAGTGAAGGTCTTGAGTCTCTATGGTGTTCTTGGAAATTTGTTTGAATGGGGCTTTGTTGTGCTGAAGCCACTGGAAAACTGATCTCTGGCTGAGGTCCAAGCCTCTCCCCTTGCCTTTCTAGGAAAACGCTGCAGATGTCCTGTGTTAGACTAAGCACCCATTCACATGTATATATCATTCTTTCTTTATTTATAAAACTCTCTAAAGCAAATGTACCACATTGCCAAACTTTTTGTAGTGTATGTTGTGTAACTGAGGTGGAGTTTCTGGAATTGCCTTTTCCTCTTTGTTGTTATATAGATAACATAAGGCAGAATGTTCAGTGTAATCAATATCTATAGTAATACTAAATCTCACCCGAAGACCTTGAAACCTGTCATCTTTGATAGAACCTACTGACTTAAAATGTGACAGAGCTTCTGATATATGGTCCTTGCTTGATCTCTGCATAAAAAAATAATAGTTTAAATGTATATTTCCACAAAGTCACTTCAAATCCTGTTAGAAAGGCAGGGAGATAATCATATGTGTGATGTGTTATCCATGGTGTGGATGTAATTTGACCCATGTCGCTCCTGTTTTGAAAGGCCCCTTTGATAAAGATTGTCCTAAAGACGTACGTAGAGAAAACCTGAAGCACAATGTGTGTGGAATGACACCATGGCAAAACTCTGAATCATCCAAAAAGTATGAACCTGAGTAGTAGGATCTTCCAAGTAAACAATGTAGATGTAATTCAGTGGCTCCTTTCAGTTTGTCTGAAGCAGAGTCAGTTAATCAGCTGCTTGCTTTGCACACCTGGGGGGCTTGGCTGCCCTTGTGAACATCACTGACATCACTGGAACAAACACATTTTGCATTTCTTTAAAAAGACTAGCTTGATCTGGGATGTTCAAAGTGAAGGCAGTTACTCTATTATTTGCTTTCAGTCCTTCATCTCGCTTTGATCATCATCAGCTCATTTGTTGCTCACTAACACTGCAATGGGAATAACTTGAAAAGAGTGATGCTTCAAACTTGTTTATTGTTGTGATTTAGAGATTGATATACAGTCTTCTGATTCATTTTCTCCTGCCTCTATCTGTATTATTGACAGATAGTTCTGTTCTATCTGCCTCAAATACTTGTTTTCTCTCCTTTTCCAAATCTGCTCTTAGTGTGTCTCTGTTAGTTTCCAGTAGATTTAGAATTAATTTGATCTTTTCACTTGCACATTTCACACAGAGTCTATTTAGTTGAAGAAGCGTAACAGGGTTCAGTTAATACAGAGGGGGAACTTAAGCATTGAAGGTCTCGTTTTTTTTCAGCAGTTGGCGTATATGAAGTTTGATCAGTTTTCTTCTCGCCTTTTTCTTTTTTTTGGCTCAGTAAAAAGTGGTGATAAATCACAATGGGATTCTCAGTAAATGACACACTCATGTCACTATAAATGTGAGAAAATAACATTTATTCAATTTCACTCATAGCCATGAAGCAGACCTTGGTCTACTTTTCTCATTCACATAAGGAAGAATGATTGAAGCATTTAATTTCTTACTTCTTCCTGACATGAAAAGTCCTTTCCTGTGCTTGTGAAAGTTGGAGAGGTATTGGAAAGGATCCAAAATGCTGCAGTCTGCAAGACTTTTTACAATTCAACAATACTGGGAAACAGGAGTGCACAGCTTTCATTGTTGTGGGCTGAATCAAGATAAAAAGGAAGGAAAACTAAGTAGAATAGAGAGAAGGAAGGTTTAGCTGCATGTTGTCTTCTTATTTTCTCTGCATTCACATCACTTGAAACACTTAAATGGCATTTCCATGTCTTTCTTTTTTTGTTAGGCTTTGTTGGTTTGTTTTTTCTTTAAGAAAAAATTGTCTGTGGTTTTGCCTTGGTTGCAGATGAGATTTCAGCCAGCTGTTACAGAATTTGTTATGACAGAAAACATAAAAAGCAATTAAATATGTTCAAGTAATAACATAAAGTCGGGAAATACTTATCTCATTGACTTCTGAGGTTTTATTTATAAAAAGTGTATTTTCCATAATATTTTTTCTCCCAGTACTTACAGAGTTCAGGGTTTCTCTTTTGGGGGAGTTGGTTCTTTTTTGTTCCTCCCTCAGATTATTAGTAACAGAACTGGGTAAGAATTTTCCAAAAGTTTCTAAAAAAATGTCATTTATCTCAGCTTTTAAGTGGGAATGTGCGCATTTTAATGAAAAGTTTACATTGAAAGCTTTCAAAAGTTTCAGGAAAAACAGTAGAGAGATCAGAATCAGAGTTCATTGACAGCACTGTTGAATTTTGAGCTACGTTTGGGGTTTCCTGTGTGTTTCTTGAAGGAGGATATTAAGTCATTGTCTCTGAGTTCCCATTTGGTATCGATAAAGGATGGCGTGGACACAGGAGGGAGTAGAACACAGCCTTAGAGCAGGGCAAGTATCTTGGCTGTGGGGGAAGGAGGAACAGGGATTAAATCTTTCTCTCAGAGGTGAAGTGTTTTATGTTAGAGACTTGGATTTTCTGGAGCTGCTTTCCTGAACACTTCTGCAGTTTTGGGTTTCAGTCTCAGATGGAGGAGGAAAACTTTGAGTGTTGCTGAAAAACATGTTTTCCACCCATACCTGATCTCAGTAGCTTCCAGGTGTGCTAACTGTGGTAGCAATACTTAAGCCTGAGATGCAAAACTAAACATTAGTGTTTTATTTGTTTCCTGGCTACATTTGTTTGTTTTTAGTGATGGTTGATATGAATGTGTTTATGCTGTTCTGGCTGTCTGGAGAGATGCAAAACGTAACTCTAAATGGCTGGTGATGTCACACAGGCTTTTGGTTGCAGACTTGTATCTAGAGCACCTTTTCTTTCAGGGGTCTGTCAAATGGTTTAAGTGCTCTCCCTTTGGGCTGCAAGTCTATATAAGGTAGAAAATTATCAGTGAAGATGTCAGTTAAGGCAAACCCAGAGACTGACCAGAGATGTAAACTGTGGGTGTGTGTTCAAACAGTTTTAGCAGCAGTGGGAAGACCATTCCTGACACATGGATATTTTAAAAATTTGTCTGAAATTATTGCTACATCTTCAGTGATCAAGCTTGAAGAAGGAGTATTGCTTAAAGTTATGGAATAAAAGTGCTCTACCTTCCACTGTGATTCAAAGAGTCATACCTCTTGAGTCCTTTGAGCAGAAGAAGGTTTGAACAGAAAGACCCAAAAGGTGTTAAGTAGTAATCCTGATGGAAGATGTAGTGCTAGGTTTGGAGGGGAAGAAGAGCAGGCAGGAAGCCATGCCAGCCCTTACCTTGACTTGTATGTAGCCTGTCACATCCACCCTTTATCAGGTCTTCTGAAGTGACAGATCTTTGCCTTTGGAGAAAACAGTCACAGTCAATCAAATCAAGTGGAACTTAAGCTAAAGCCCTGTTTATAGATATCTTAAAACAAGAAGGTAAAATAATGTTTCAGGCTGTTACGGTGGAATTAAAATAGGTAAAATAGACAAATTCAGTAATACCACCTGCATGATAGGAACCTACTGCTGTAATATTGACTTGAGGAAGTTGTTCCACTTTCTCTAAAAGTGTATTTGATTTGCTATAATCTCCTACTCTGCTGATGGTATAGGAAAGCTGAATTCACTGTACCAAGTTTTTTCCTGGCAAGTGCACCCTGCCAGAACTATACAAACACAGTCTGTGTATCTTTCATATTTACAGTAGAATGTGTTTTCTTTGTCTTTCTCTTGAAGGCATGGGGATTTGTGCAAATAGTTTATTCTTCTGAGATCAAAATCCCAACTGATAGAAATAGTGTATGGACACGTTCGCTTACTTTCTCCAGTATAAATTCACTGCCTTTGCAATCACTTTATATTTCTCTTTACCAACTGTGTTGTTCTTGTAGGTCAAAAAGACAAAGAAGAGGTCTTTAAATACATATTTACAGTTTTTGTCCTGCACTCTCAATGAGGTTTCAATTGTCATTGAGATCAGCAGATTGCATCTGTGGAATCTTTTTGCAAAGACAGCATTACAGCCACATGCAGTTACTCGCTAGAGGAGCTTACTAAATAAGGTCATACTTCACTATTAAGTGATTGTACTGATACCCAGCTATGTAAATTAGTGGCATTTTCCCCTTGCCCCATTTTCCATTAGGACACTGTATAGAAGGCATTACTGCACTTGGTACAGGCTAGAGGCCACTTAGTTTATTAAAAGAAAAATAAAAGGCACCTGATGCATGTATTTTAATTTTTTAGTTAATCACCCTACTGTAATTTAAACACACCTTTCTTTACAATACTGTGCTGCAGAGGGCTTTTAGTGCCATGAATCAGTTGAATACTTACTTGTGGTATGGGGTTTTTTAAAAATCTTTGTAGGTTTTGTTGTTTGTGAATTTTTTCTGGACATGTGTGAGTTAATCATTCTTTTTTGTCTTTTTAGGGACCTTTGTCGCCAGGATAAAACATGTGAATATTACTTAAGCATAGATGCAGATGTTGTGCTGACAAACCCCAAAACTTTAAGAATACTGATAGAACAGAACAGGTATAGTAAATCTCTTATTTTGTAGAATTTCCTCTAAATTGAAAGGATTCTCTGGGGTCTGTCCAGAGAAAATAAGATCTCGTTTGTTTTTGCAGAGTTAAATCCTCTTTGTTTACTTGTGGTATTTCATTGCCATGGTTCAGAACGTGCTTGGAGGCCAACAATTCACAAAGCATTTTGTTCCTGTCAAACAGCAATTCCTGATGTGAATTTCAAATGCTTCAGAGTTTCATATTTTCTTACTCAATGTGTCACTTCACAGAAAGATAATTGCTCCGCTCGTAACTCGCCATGGGAAGCTTTGGTCCAATTTCTGGGGTGCTTTGAGCCCAGATGGTTATTATGCTCGATCAGAAGATTATGTGGATATTGTCCAAGGGAACAGAGTGTAAGTAACTGTAAGCTAATAGTTAAAGTCAAGGCAACCAGTAGGGTTACTAGGTTATTAGCAACATATTGCATGGAAATACAAGAATATGGTATTATTCCTGGAGAGTTTAGGTTAGTTCTGTTGTTTTGTATTTTCTGTTTCATTGTTTCTTCCCATTCATAGCTAGAAAAAAAAGCAGTGTTTAACATGATGAGCTGGTGTTAGTACTGGGCACAGTCATTACTGATACCTGTCTGATGGTGTCTGGTTGCTCTAGCAGTGTACAGTACAGAAAAAGGCAGGACAAACAAATAGCAAACCCAAAACTCTATATCCCTGGACCCTCAGCCAAAAGGAATGGTTGTTACAAATGACTTTGTCATCTCTTTGGGTCAAATCTTAATCAATGGAACAGCTATAATTTCTTTGTGTGTTTCATTCTGTATGTCAGGTATATTTAAGGAGCTCTTCAGTAATACTTTTGTCAAGGATAAATTCTTGGGTTTATCCCTCCCCTAAATGAATGTGATACTGTTCTGAGCTTGGCTGTTCCATATGGTGATGCCTTTTCTTTGCCCTGGAAGAACAAAAAGGTCTGAAACAGACTGCTTGAATAGGACTGGCTTGTTTTCAGTCCTGCTCTGCTAAAAGATGTGCTTGTGGCACTGAGAGAGGGGAAATCTGCAGAAGGAGCCTTTTGAAAGCAATGCTTTTGTGTTGATATTGGCCCAACTCACATAAATACATGACCTGCTGTGGTCCGTGGATATTTGTGTGAGGAGGTCAGACCAGCTGTGTGAAGTCTCAGTGAAGTCTTTAAACTCATTTAAAAATCTGTTTTGGAGTTACTTTCTCCATCTGGTAGTGTAGAATAATATCAAGAGAGTTTGACTGATTGCCTTAACTATGGAAACATGAAGTACATGTGTAGTTAAAACTCTGTAGAGAATTTGACCTTGCTATATTTTTATAACAGTATTTCATATAAATTGAATTACTGCCTACACTTACGTTTGAGATGTCCAGATGTAGTTTTCCAAGTGTCTTGGGAATCTTTCAGCTTCTTCTCCTTGCAACTTGCTTAGTCTTGCCAGCAAATACAGAAATGCTGATTTAATAGAATAGGCAACAAATTAGTTTTCATAGCTTTAAACTGTTTTTGAGTTGTGTTTTTATTTTCAACAGAGGAGTATGGAATATCCCTTATATGGCTAATATATACTTAATTAAGGGACAAACTCTTAGATCTGAGATGAAAGAAAAGAACTACTTCATGCGGGATAAGTTGGATCCTGTACCTATAACAGCTTGCTTTCAAATACACACCTTTCTTTGTGTCCTGCTGTACTCGTAGACTGCTTTACTTGATTGACCTTGGATATTATATTTTACTTCTAATTCAAAGTACTGGCCAATTTTTGTGTGATAAAACCCTTCAGGTGCCAACAGATGGCTGGGACCGGTGTATTTCTTTAAATTGTTGAGAACAGAGGTTTTTTCAAGACCAGTGCACTGATGCACTGACTGCATGGTGGTTTCTAGTTAAATTCCCTGAAAATTTCTCTTGAGGTTAAAATACCTTTCTTGGCACAACCTCAACAGATGAAAGAGGTCTCAACTTCTCTGCTGTGTATGACTTAAAACTTACCCATGCATTTGGAACATTTGTATCATGCACGTTTTTATACGGTGTGGAGCTTCTAGCAGACTACGTTGGAATATTTTGCAATTTTCTATTAAGTAGATATATATTTAAACTAATGATGGGCAGTGTTGTATAAAAAGCCTAGCTGATTTAAGAAATGGTTAGGGAGCATGAATTACTCATTAATTTGTCCAGATAGATTAAAGTTGTATCAGATAAGTGTTACTTGCATTAATCTGGAAGTAATGAGAGAACTTATTTGTACTGTAAAGTTATGAATCTGTAAATCCATATTTCTACTGATATTTACACTAGTTTCAGCACAGAGACAAATAAGACCTAAACCAGACCTATTTCCAGACACTATAACATTGAAAAATATTTTTGCTGAATTGAACAAGAAAAGTTGGCAAGTATTCATTTTTTTATTCCCTCATAACAAGGCATGATCTCCTCTGTTTGTCCTGATTCTTCAGAACATCCCTGCCCAGTCCTGTTGTATTCAAACCTCTTCAGCATCAGTTCCTGCAAACCTGTGCTTTCCATGTGCTCGTTAAACTAATCTGACTGGCTCATCAGAAAATTGCTTCTTCTTTTCCTCTTTCTCAGTCTGGGCTGTAGGAGGGTTTAGTATGTGCTTGTTTTTGTATTGCAGCAGATAAGAAGGGGCTGGTGGAAACAGCTTTGACATGTGTATGAAAGAGCTTTGCTTGGAGATGCATGTTGTCTGTAAAGGCATATCAGCTTTTGATCAAGGGCTGCTATTTCCCTGATGTAACTGTGGAAACCTAAAGATAGTCGGAAAAAAGAGAGATTGTGTCAGAAAACTGATGTGATGATTCTCCTTCATTTTAGACTTTACAAAGGGAAAAAGACTCCCCTTCTTCGGAAACATTCCATATGCTCAGAGCCCCAAAGGTGTTGCTTTATTTTTTTTATTATTACATGCAGTGTCATTCTACCACAGGAAGATACTTCTCCTCTGTCCACTTCCTCTGATGAAATACTGCTCTAGCTTTCTCTTCAGCCTTCTAAGGTTCAGGTTTTTGCAGGGACAGGCTTTTCAGGCTCAGCTCAGAGCATCTCAGAAAGGCTCTTTGTTTCCTCAGGGGGGTTTCTCAGTGCTTTTAAGGTCAAGGTGTGCTGACACTGTGCTTCTGTAGCTAAAATGGATGGAGCAGTCCTAGGAAGGAGTAAAGCTCAAATCACTGGTAGGTCTGCCAGGTCCCCCCCCAGTGACCACATTGTCACTTTAAGCTGTTTTTCTTGACCCAGGCCCTCCTTATTCTCCCTGCTGCAGATATTTTATGATTTGGTAAGCACCCAGAACTGGGCATGTTTAACATAATCATTATCTTTCTAACAGTTTAACTCTTTTTCAGACAAAAACATAGACAGAAATACCAAAGTATCCAAATGGTAATGCCTTCATCTGTTACAAATCCGAAAATCACAAGCATTTCAGAAATAAAGTTTTAGTCTGAAAAACCTTAAACTAAAGAAATCCCATAGAATCTAAGTTTCTTTTTAAAAATACTATTTTCCGCTACTACTTCTAATCAAGAGAGTTCTGTTAATACCTTCTGTTAATAGCTTGGTAATAAAACTGTATCTTACCACACTTGGTATCTTGCACATAATTACATGAACAGACTTCAGAGTGCTCAGCTGTTTTGGATGCTGATCTGAATATTCTTGTGTGCTGTATCTGCCAATATCTTTTTATTTCAGGCCAATTCGCCAGATGGATCATGTAGTGAATACTCTGAAATAAGTTTCTTGTTCTGACTTCCGTGAACTCTTTGATTGTTAGCTTATTCTTTCAGTTTTGAATTTGAAACTAAAGCCTAGATGTTGGTTTTCTTGTGTGTGAGCATTTCCAATTTGAGATCAGATGCTTTCAGTGTGTCTGCTTAGGTTTTCTGGAAAACAAATCAACCAATCACTCCTCTGCTTTTTCCTTTCTATAACTCTACATATGTTCTCAACAATATATATTTTGGTTTAATGTGTTTAGAAAATAAGTGCAGGCAAATGCTTGTAAACAACAAGTTATGAAGAGTAGTTGGTGGTTAGAGTCAACCATTTGAAAATTAAGATGCTAAATTAACAGCACTTTTAATATGTGTACAAATGTGATTATGTTTTATGAAAGTGCAATCATGAACAGACCTTTTTAAAACTTTGCTGAGATGGACAGTTTTGCTAATGGTGCTTTCTCTGCTTGGTATAGGGTGTTTTCATGTACATTACCAACAGACATGAGTTTGGAAGACTTCTTTCTACAGCCAATTACAATACCTCCCACTACAACAATGACCTCTGGCAGATATTTGAGAATCCTGTGGTATGCATCTAATTATTGATGAAACAGTTATTTTATTTAAAAAAAAATTATAAATTTATATAATATAAAGGACTTGAAATTTAAAGTCTTTACATGGAGAACATTTGTTTACTGTGTGCTAAATATTGATTATGTGCTAAAAGGTGTTCTCACCCATGTAAGCAAGTGATTATATATCATATCAGTAAGCCAGCTGATGACCAGAGTATGAAGTTGGAGATATGGCCCTGAGCTAACAGGTTTTATGATTTTTGATATGATGAGAACCAGTTTGTTTACAAGAATAAGAAATTGTTTGTTTCCAGTGCTTTCAGTAGAGCAAATGAATAGAATATAAATAATTTTTTATCACTTATAAATGTCTTTGGTCTGTTATGTTTTTAAATCATGTTTTTTTAGGACTGGAAGGAAACTTACATAAATCCAAATTACTCAAAAATCTTCACTGATAACATAGTAGAACAGGTGAGTAGAAGCAGTTTTTAAAAATTTGTGGGACTCACTGATAATAAATTGGCATGCAGTAACTATTTCCATACAAATGCTGTTTTGGTCTGTGACTAAACAGATTTTTTGCTGTTTTGGATCAGAACTGTGTTTTTGCCATTCGATATAGGCTGCCTGCTTTCATGCAACTGATCCAGACAGAGCACTTGCATTGGATGATCAGTTGTGGCAACTAGGGACAGTTGCCTCTATAAAAACCTGGGATAAATTGTCTGTGTTTAAAGCAGTGTTAAGTTTTAAGTTGTTTCCCACATTCACCTGTAATGTGGAAGACCAGGGTTGTTATTTAGAGCCCTAAGGCACAGAAGGTGTGGGGGCACTGACACATTCTTTGTGCTGGGTCAGGGCTTAGAATGTAGCTCAGAGTTTTTGCTTTTGTGAGAATGTGCTTGAGGATCAAGTTGTGTGTGTGGGTTTTTTTTGTTTTTTTTGTTTTTTTGTTTTTTTCTTGTAGCCATGTCCAGATGTGTTTTGGTTTCCCATATTTTCTGACACTGCCTGTGATGAATTAGTAGAAGAAATGGAACACTTTGGGCAGTGGTCTGGTGGAAAACACCAAGTAAGTGTCAGCCTTTATAAACATAATCTTAGTGAGTGATCGTAACTACTTTTACAGTAGTAAGTCACAGTGTACTGCAACAAACAAACATTCCAACAATCACCAATGACCTGAAACATCTGCTTTGTGGTATAAAGTGCTTAGTCTAGTCTACCATGTAGCTGCTTCTTCAGTAGACATAGAGACATTCTTAAATTAATGTTGTGGTGTGCTGACCCTGGTACATGCCAGGCACCCACCAAAGTCACTCTGTCGTTGCCCTCCTCAGCTGGAAAAGGGAGGCACAGTATAAAAAAGAATTTACGAGCTGAGAGACAGGGACAGGGAGAGATCATTCAATTGCCATCACAGGTGAAACAGACTCAACTTGAGTTCAATTGGTAATATATGAGCAATGAAACCACTTCTTAAAAACACCTTCCCTTCACTCCTCCTGTCCTCCTAGGCTTAAATTTACTCCCCATTTTCTCTACCTCCTCCTCCCCAGCAGTGCATAGGGATGGGAAAATGGGAGATTGTGGTCATCACACATTCCCTGCCACTCCTTTCTCCTCAGGGGGAGGACTCCTTACATTCTTCCTCTGCTCCAGTGTGGGTCTCTTCCGTGGGGTGCAGTCCTTCAGGAACAGACTGTTCCAGTGTGGGCCCCCTGTGGGGTCACAAATCCTGCCAGAAAACCTGTTCCAGCATGGGCTGCTCTCTGCTGCCAGGACCCTTCTCCAGCACAGGCTTCCACGAGGTCACAGCCTCATTCAGGCACCCCCACCTGCTCTGCCATGGGGTCTTCTGGGGACTGCAGGTGGATCTCCACTCCCCCATGGACCTCTGTGGGCTGCAGGGGCACAGCTGCCTCTCCATGGTCTGTACCAGGGGCTGCAGGGGAATCTCAGCCCGAATGCCTGGAGCAGCTCCTGCCCCTTTTTCCTTGACCCTGGTGTCTGCAGGGCTGTTTCTCTCACATATCCTGTCTCCTCTCCAGCTGCAATTTCTTCTGCCCTGTTTTTGTTTCCCCCGTTCTTGAAGGCACTGCCACCACAGAGGTGCTGTCTCTTGTCACTGCTGGGCTCAGCCTTGGCCAGTGGCAGGTCTGTCTTGCAGTGGCTGGCATTAGCTCCATAGGGGAAGTTTCCAGCAGCTTCTCACAAAGGCCACCCCTGCAGCGCCCCTGCTACCAAAGCTATGCCACATAAGCCCAATGCAGACTTTGAATTAGCAAATTAGACACTTAACAGTGGTGCAGTTGCTGTAGCAGGTACCTGACAGTTACCCAAGGCTGATTTTTGGAGAGCTTTTGATAACTGTTCAGACAAGTTTTTCTCATTTACCTCTTAAGTACTAATTTGTCAGACTTGTTCCCCTAAGGAGTTACTCACAAATGTTATGAGCTGTTGTGTCAATGTTTTCAGAGAATTCAAGGTATTTATTAGCTACCACTAAAATCAGAGGAATGTTTCTCTTATTCACAAATGTGGTGCTATGAGAAACTGTAGTCACAATTGTAGTGCAGGTAGGGGCCTCTGGAAAGAATTTTATTGTACTTTTATCTTCAAATTATTTCAACATTTATTACCCTGTCAAGTTGAGGCCTGTAGTCTCTTGATCTGATAGAATTTCAGTTGCATCTGCAGCTCAGTAAATAAAACTTATTATCCAAAGAAGCCCTCTTATTTACAGGCGACACATCCAAATATTGACTTATCCTTTAAAAACTTCCAATTTTTGGTCATTGATATCTCAGCATGCTTTTTTCCTCGACAGTTAGCTGTGGAGTTGCTGTACAGCAAGCTCACAAATGCCTATTGAAGCATTGCTTTGTTGCAGTTGTGATTCTGCAGATTTCAAGTAAATACTTGCTGAAATGTCAGAAACATTCCATGTTCCTGTTTCCAAGCTATTTGTGGTGTTTTCATTAGGACAGCCGCATTTCAGGAGGTTATGAAAATGTCCCAACTGATGACATTCATATGAAGCAAATAGGACTGGACAATGAATGGCTGCATTTCATACGAGAGTTCATTGCCCCAGTAACACTAAAAGTCTTTGCTGGCTATTATACCAAGGTATGGATTCAAAGCTCTTGCACATAATTACTCCATGGTGTGACTAAATTTAAGTATTTTGTTGAATATATCCTTTTTGGTTTGGTTGGGGAGTTTATTCATGACATAGCAGTAGTTAAAGATGAATATTGTGGATTTTTTATTTTAGCTAAGCTTTAAAAAAAATCCCAGGAATTCCGTGTATGACTTGGCAGTTCACAGCTTGAAGTCTGACTGTAAATTTTGTTGCAGGGCTATGCTCTATTGAACTTTGTTGTAAAATACAGCCCTGACAGACAACGGTCGCTCAGACCTCACCACGACTCCTCTACATTCACAATCAACATTGCCCTCAACAAAGTAGGAGAGGACTTTCAAGTAAGTTACTGACTTTAAAAATGTTGTCCTTTGAGTGTCTAATATTATTTCTAAACTAGAGCCCAAACACATATACTTAGAGACCCAGCTGAGAAGGAAAAGATGCACATCACAAATTGAGATACGTTATGCCTTGCGTTTTTTTGACAGGTACTAAATTTGCTCAATTCCAGGATCCAGAACTGTTGATGTAGTCAGGCTGAATTGATCAAACTGGTTTCAGACTGTGGGAGAGAAGGGGTTTGAAGTAAAACTTCGGAGATGTTAGTCATTTTTAACATTTCTGAAATGCTTCATTCCTGTATAGTGAGAACCAATTTTTCAAGAGTTTGAACAGTGCCAAGTTGACTCAAGTGACTTTTTTTCTGTAGAGTTTTTTTAATGATTGTTTTTTAAATCAGCTACAGAATGAAAGTTTTTAACTCCTGTATCTGTTTAGGTTTTTTTTGAGCTAAATTATTTTCTAGTCTGATATTGATTCAAATTAAACAGTCCCCAGAGTATGGAGCTAGGCAGGGCAGTGGCAGCAATATCGAACTTTTACTTATAGAGAAATTCAACCTGTTGCATTTATAAGCCTGTATCATTCACAACCCTTAACACCAAGAAGTGTGCTTGCCACACTTACTATTTTAGAAGGCACAAGTTCAGTTTGAAAGCAGCAGCCAGATTAATTAATTTAAAACTTGTTTAAATGCTGTCCTGGATAGGGGTGCAGTCCTGAAACAAGGCCTGTGAACGTGATTTGCTTCTCTCTGGTAGAATCTACAGTAAAGTTATTGAAAGTTATTGCTGCTTGAATGAGTTGTTATCCAGTGAATGCTAAAGCAAGACAAGGGGAAATCTGATTGCAAATGCTTGTCTGTTAATTAATGCTCTAAAGATGGTTTCATGTAAACAACTTGCTAAGGCATGGTAAAAGAAAAAAACCCAGCCTATTAATAGCAGCAAATTGTTTGAAGTGATGGATGTATAAAAAGGAATTTATTAAAACACAAGATAAATGTTGGGGGTTTTATTGTGTTTGTGTTTTACCACAGGGAGGTGGATGTAAATTTCTTAGGTACAACTGCTCCATTGAGTCTCCCAGGAAAGGATGGAGCTTCATGCACCCAGGAAGACTTACGCATTTACACGAAGGACTTCCTATCTTGAATGGCACAAGATACATTGCAGTATCATTTATTGATCCTTAATTTTTTTTTTTTTGTCCTCTTCAACAGCAGTGTTCTTTACATAAACATTTATTTATAGATCTCCTCTGGAAGATGGTGATAAAAGAAACTTTAAGTTAATGTTCCTACACAGCAGAGGTACTTTGGGCTAAAAGGAGGAAAAACCAGAAAATATTCTAATATTGTTGAAGATTTCTTGATATCTGCTCTGAGCCTTGAATCCCAAAGTAAACATGTCCTACTTGTTTTTCCATTCTGCTGCCCTATAAAGAGTGGGTAAGGAGAGAAAATGGAAAAGCACAGTGAACCCATTTCTTCGTTGAAAAAAACCCAAAACCCAAGGAATGTTAAATACAAAATCATCGGAAAAATTTATTGTGGTTTTCATTCAGTAAAGTGACACAGCTAAAGTTTGTGTGGTCTGTATATTTGGTACCAACCAATGACAGAAAAGTCACAGCGTAAAAACAAAAACCAAAATCAAATGAATCTTGTTTACAGTTGTTTCTGGTAAGCAATAATTCCATATGCTGGTTTATACTGAAGGGAAAACATCTCTGTAGCCTTTTCTCTTAATTCATTGTCAATACTGAAGTGTACACCTTTAGAAGAAAAAAAATAAATTAATTGCAGAGGTAGAACAAGGTTTAAATCCTTTATCTAAGGAGCAAATGTTTTATCATTTGTTCTGAGAACTCATCCTTTTGAAAGATTACTGTTCTTCAGCAAGTGGCCTTTGTTTAAATTGAGTTATTTTTCTAAATGTGTAGTTGCACCCAGTTGGTACTGGAAATTTGATGCTTATTTTCAGAACGCTGGTAAATTTTAATAGGATATTTTATAGGGACAGTTTTCTACTCATAAAATTACTTGAATTTTGTATCAGGAAAATGAAATGGTGGCAGTCTCTCTTTAAAGCTAAGGGTCTTAACTTGACATTTATTTTAAAGAAATTGGTTTAAAATATTCCTACTGTATCTACTGTTTGTAATTTAAAGAAACTTGAAGCTAACTGTCTCAGTCTACCATGCCAAAATGCACGACATGTTGGAAAACCTTGTGAAAAATAAAGGGTAATTTTAAATTAATGGAGCAGCTGTAACTTGACTGTATCAGGTAGTTTCTTTGCATTTGCCACTGTTTTTAAAGAAGCTAGATTTACTGACAAATACTTTCTAATGATCTGTAGGTGGGAGATGCAAGTGTCAGATTTTGTGTTGTTGGCTATCGAAATTATTTCAGTTAGTGCCTGTGTACCAAGCCTTG
>NW_008236622.1:1905416-1946168 GCF_000691975.1 Corvus brachyrhynchos
TGATGATCTAAACAGTACTTCACTTTTTAACTGTATCTTTGAAGAACCTTTATATTACATTCTCTAAACAGAAACTTTATTTGCAGCTGACAGGATTAGGGGAGAGTTTCAAAGATTTTTCTTTTACTGAAAATAACCACATCTGCTTACTTCCCTGTTCTGCAGTTTTGACGAATGAGTTGTAGCCGTATTTAAAGTTATGCTGTAGCAAATACATCAAAGTGAGTTAGCCTCAATAATGTATTAAAATGGGCTGGCTTGAAAAGGGATGGCTTTTGACAGGAAATTTTGTGCTTTCTTTTAATTTCTCTTTACACTGTCAACCTTTCTCCTTTTCAAGCTAATATTTGGGGCTTGATATCCCTCAGCATTGTTTCCAGGCATGTAACAGCTGTCTCAGTGTCTCTCTACTGCTTGTGCTTAGAAGAACCTTACAGATAAGAAAATCTTCAGGTCTTCAAAATGAAAGCAGCCTTTGTTAATCATCTTTTTTGGAGCATTTGTCTGTGGTCTCTTAGGCTAACTTAGAACAGAATAATATTTTTTACCATTGGATCAGTTAAAAGACAGTTTATTGTTCTGAGATTTGTTGGAAAAAAAATTACAAAAATACAGTCCTGTAACACAGGGGAGTTTTTGCAGAATTCCCCCTCCTCCCCCCCCTGCCACTTGTACTTTAATTTGTATTCTGTAATTCTCAGCCATATTTCATTTTTTTTGGTGTGTATTTTGCCCTCAAGAAAACCCTGAGGACTTTATTTCCTCTTAAATTTTTGTGTTTGCAACTCTTAGTTCACTCTGTTACATAGTGACACATAATGCTGTATTTACTGTGCTCCACATTTGTTGGAAGGGAAAATGTGTTTTCCATGCTCAAGTTACTGTTACTAAGGTTCTCTCATTTCTTCTTTCAATAAAGTATTTGCAAAGGGTGGCAGATGAGTTTCAGGTGGACAGCAACAGGTATGGAAGTTTTCTCATTAACTTCTTAGGAATTGACACATGCCAGGAAAAGAAATTTCTTCTGAACAGTTCACCTGAATTAGTTATGAAAGCTTTGCTGTGCTGTTGGAATGTGAGGATATGAACTCACACAGACTAAACAGAAGTGAAAGAAGTGAAAATTCTTTCTATATTTCATTACTTTTAAAAGCACTTAAGCTGCTTGTGTCTCCCTAACAAAGTTTGTTTTGGGGCATAGAAGATACATGCATCAGGAGGAAAGCAGCAACCTAAATTCCAGCAGTTTATGAGAAACCTTGGGAGTACAGGGACATAAGGGTGCTCTGCAACAGACGAGACATTTGTAAAGTATTTTGTTTGTTCTTCTTTCATCTAGCTTTACTTTTCACTGTTAAGTACATGGAGAGACTGAGGTGTGGGTAAGGAAGTAGTATATAGGCAAGAGATTTCTGAAGTCTCCTTTTGGTTAAAAATACTGAGTATAGCTTGGTTTTATTTCATATTTC
The DNA here is from genome assembly GCF_000691975.1 of Corvus brachyrhynchos. Classification (NCBI taxonomy): domain Eukaryota; kingdom Metazoa; phylum Chordata; class Aves; order Passeriformes; family Corvidae; genus Corvus; species Corvus brachyrhynchos. Next base: position 1,906,886 of record NW_008236622.1, read on the forward strand.
AGCTCTACTCCTAAGAAATGTTCGGTGCTTTTGGTCGTATTTTACACATTTAATTTTCTTTTAACATCACTGTTCAACAAGTAATCCCAATATCTATTTGTCTGTTCATTTTTTTTTCCCCCAAAGGATTTCATGCTTACTGTGAGTGGGTAAGAGTATGACAAGCCCCAGAAGAATACAGATTTTTTTCAGTGAGGCAATAATAATGAAATCTGAGTGTGCCTGTTTCTTTATAATGACTTTTCCCCCACATCTGCTATATTCATGGACTAAATGCTAATTCAACGCAGGGCTTCCACAGCAGCTTCTCTTTTGCAGCAGATAGAGATATTAAAGAGACAGAAAAGTCTAGAAAGGACCCTTGTACTTCTTTCCTCCCATGTGCATGTAACCAGTTTTGCTTTTGTTTTTCTGCTTGAAAGAACTGGTTCAGATTTTTCTTTTCAGCTACTGCAATGAGCTTTTTGAAGAACTTCAGTTTCATTAGATTTATTTCTGATATGGTCTTCAGTGGATTCAGTTCTGGAATGAGTAAGTATTTTTTTGAGTCTTTGCCTCCCTGAATCCTCACTTTCTTGTGTGGCACAGTAGGCTGCTTTGCTATTTTTTTGAGTGAAAGGGAAGACAATACCTGTCTTAGCAGCCCCTGTGACTGAGCTGTCAAATAAATTACTTGACTATTACTTCTTTTCATTATGGGATTTTTTTGATGCCACAGCAGAGTATGAATTGGAGGGCAGAGCTTTCATAAAATACATTCGTAGAGTTGATACTGGTAGTTCTTAGAGATGAGATTTGCACTAGTAGTGTTAACTGTAGAATTGCAAGAATAAGTAATTAATTTATGACTGCCAGGATTTTGTTGTACGCAGATGGTGGAAGTGCCACTTAAGTGGCTTTCCAACGTTTTCCCAAATACTTTCTGTATCTTAATGTAAGAAGTTAAGAAGTTACTTGGAATCTAATAAAGCAGATAGTCTTCCTCAACAGTACTGAAGAACCTTAGTTCAAACCTTAATTACAAATGGAAAGAGAAGCTTTTACATTCTTCAGTGAAATATTTGGCATCTTGCCACCTTTTATTTTCTTTTTTTTTTCTTCTGTATATAATTCTCTTCTTATTTGACATATGGGTCAAATAAATACAAGTGCGTCCCACTTACAGGGTGGTGGCTGTCTTCTATTGTATTTCAGGGCTAGGGGGAAGGCAGAATGACAAAGGGATGGGTGAAAGTTCAGAATTCACCTCACAGAATTGTTTCCTTCTGCAGCTGTTTGCACAGAGCTGTGTTCCTACAGCACCTCAATCCTAAACTAACAGGAGAGTGTCTGAGAAGCAGTCGATATCCTGGCATGATGCTAAGGCTGTTAAATGCAGGATCATCTTTTTCTCTTGGTAATTTATTGCTTCTGGAAAGTGAGTTTTCTGGATTAAGCTTCACTTCAGAAAAGCTGTTTTGGCTGTGTTAAAGCAATGCCCTTCAGGATTATTTTGCATGAGGATCAAATGTAAGATCAGCTGTCTGATAAAATCATATTAGTCTTAAGTTTTTTAATAGAGTATGGCAACAGTTCAAAAGTAGGATCTCAGTCAGCATGATTACAGCCTGTATTGGCGTCAGTGCAGCTGCAGAAGTAGCAAAGCTGGGAGCCTGGCCACTGAGGAGGGTATTGGCCTGGGGTGATGCTGTGCTGCTTAGGCAGTGGAGAAAACTGCACTTTCTTGAAAAATACCTGCTTGTGTTTTGGTCCTGAATATTGATCCCTTTGCAGTTGCCTGCTCCACTTACTTCTGGTGTATGGTTGTTGAATGTCTGAATGCCTGAGGTTGGCAAGGGAGCTGTATAGTCATGTAGAAACAGACTTAAGTCAGGAACTGGTCTTCTGGCCTCAAACCAGAGTTCTCCTATTTCCCAGAATTTTGCTTAGTTGTGAAAGGAGTTGCTCAACTACTAATGACTCTGCATCATTTTGTTTCTGCACTCTGTTGAGAGAGGGGAGCAGAGAGAGGAGGAAGGGAGCAGAACGAATTTATTATAAGCTACTTCCTTGCTACAATGTCTGTAGCGTAGACGGGACATGAAAGCATTGCATTTTCACAACCTGATTTGGAATGACAGTGTAATGTAAGCCCATGAGATAGTTTACCATATTTAATACTGTAAAACATCAGGACCTAGCCTTCAGAGTGGGCTTGACTAACACTTCAGGCTTTAAGCTTTCTCAGACATGGGTTACTGATCTCTCACAATGTATGGTCATCCCCTGGCAGTGTGTGAAGAGGAGGTTTGCAGCCTTGCTGTTTTCCACTTCTGTGTCTCTAGCAGCAGGACTAGCAGAACAATTGCTCAGATCTTTGTTCCTTAAATCAAGTTGCTGACTGATAACAATTATCACTCTTGTGTAATGGGAAGGTGTGTTGAACTTGTGATGTTAATATTTGAACAATAGGTCTGTCTTCACCTCTTGTGGTAGCAGTCAGGATGGAGAGATGGAGTTGGTGAGGGTATCGGAGAGAGTGAGCTGCATCCTGCTCTGGTCCCACAGTAAGCACACTGATTACAGAGAAATCCAGGGTTTGCTGCTACAGTTTGATCCAACTTAGTTGCCCCAGGTTGTGTACAAAGAGCTTAGAGAAAATGGAGTGTGCTTTGTAAGGATTAACTCTTCTGATGTTTTAGCTCCTAAATTCTATCCAGTCTCTGAGCTTATGAGAGATGAAGATTTGGGGGGGGGTTAACTTGCTTTTTCCTCAGAGGCTTCCAACACAGGCATGGTGCAATTAAGGCATTTCTGTAAGAAGCACCTTCTAAAGGAAGGTACCTCCAGCATGAAGTAAATAGAATGCATGAGAAGATGGGGTAGAAAGTATTAAGTATAAGCTACTAGAAGCTAGTTTTATCTTTGGCAGTGCTGGGAGATTGTACGAGGTGGGTGGGTACACAGTGCAACAATGAACTTCTGGCACAGCTAAATTTAGAGACTCATCATATCTGAATCACTTCTGTACACTGTGATTCACCCAGGGAGCTATTTCAAGCATTTAGTCATTGTTTAAGACACGTACCAAGTAAAGCAGGATGGGTCCTGGTATATAAAAGAGTGATTTGCCTTAGAATTTCTGGATCCAGCTGTCACAGTCTTGTCTTTGCTGTGTTGTCAGGAATTGTAAACTGGAGATTTCGATAGTGTTACTTGAAAATAGAGGAAATTCTCAGTTCTTATCCTTCAACCACATGTGTTAATCTGCATGAGAGCATTTTGGCCACATGTGCTATGAACTTTTAGTTCTCTTAGACTCACGGCCTGTGTCCCCATCACTCAGGCATACAGTGCACGTCTCTCCATCAAAACCATGCCCCCTTCATGCCTCATGTGTTTGCCAGATGTCAGCTTTCCAGGGACAAAAAATAAGCATGGGTGGCTGATGGCTTTTGCATGATTGGAGGCAGGAGCAAGGAAGACAGAGACAAGGGATCTTTATTCTAAAGTGTTCTTGAAATGTAAATTTTTAAACTGCTTCTTCTGTGGTAATGAAGGATGCCTTAGGATCAGAACTAAGGAGCTATTGTATATCAGAGGTATAACTGAGCTGTGCTCTGTAAAAAAGTACAGATGAGGCTTCCTGATTTTTTTCTAGTAGTGTATGCAGCCAGTGGGATGAGATAGACATAGAGGGCTCCAGGCAGGAGCAGTTTCTTGGATCCTGTGGGCAAATCCTTCATCTTGAGCAGTGGCACTGCTCGTGGCTGTTGGAGCAGGTGACCAGAGCCATGTTTCACTGCTGTGGTTGGTGTGTGGTGAGGGCTTTTTAGTCTTCATCACATTATCCATCAGTGTATGTGTATGCACACAGACCCATGCTTGATTTTTTTCTATAGCCTGGCTGTATCTTGGCCTTGTTCTGCAAGCAGGATTTTTTCATTGTGCATCTCATACTGAAAAAAATTATCCCGTTCTGCTGAAAATTAGGGTGCAGAGAAGAGTACACAGGCAGGGCTTAATTTTTCTCTAAATATTACTGACAAACAGGGCATATAAATATGAACTTTGTGTGAATTAATTGATCCATATTAGTTGTTAAAATAGCAAAAGTAGGAAAAAATGAGATGTTCTTTAGCTTGAACATAAACGTATGGGAAATGCTCTGTGTTTTCCATCATTAGCTAGACATAATCTACCTGAAGTTACACAAAAGGAAAAGCTGAATGGACACCCCAGTGTGTTTCCAAAATAGCTGTGCAGGTGTTCTTGAAATGTTTTTTGAGCAGATAAATGGATCTGTTCTTGGCAAGCTGTTCCCATTTTTATTTTTTTTTTAGTCTGAAGGGAACAAAAGCACATTAATATACTGCTGTGGCAGCATTCAAATGCTCAAAAAGCTCAAAAAAAATATAGATATCATATTGCAGAGGAGAGAAAAACTTTGCAGCCATTAAGACAACAAAAATATTCCCTACATGGAGTATTTTGTGACCAGAACCTTGAGATGGCACTTGAGGAATATCGTCAAAATACCACAGCCTGAAGACCAATGTGTTTTCTTAGTACAATTTTATCTCTATTTAAAAAGAGCTTATAGTTGCAGACTTTATTCCTGAAGGGCCTTTTCTTCGTGTGCAATCAAAATGAGAGATGTCATTAAAACATCTGTATTCAGAAATAAAGCCAAACTACCAGCTTACTCAAGGTGTTCCTTAGCTAAGATGCCCCCACATGCAATACTCCATGTAGCTCTAATACCTACCCAGTCTCGTGCTTGGCATTAAAATTCCATGACAAGTTCTGCTAAGCCAGCAGGCAAAAAGTAGTCAAGTATAGGGACAGGTGTATTTTTGACAGATTTCATGCAGAACTGACACTGATTGCATTTATGACCGCAGGTTGCTGATGTAAGGATTAATTTCAGCTAGGACAAGCTTTTGCCCACAGCTTCAACGTGTCCTCTGCTTGTGGGTACATGAGAGCTGGTAAGAAGCTTGCAAAATACTTGGGCCTAAAGTGCTAATTTATCTATTTCCTGCAAAGCAGGAGGTGTAATTTGATAGTGAGACCACAAAGGCCGAGGATTGAGAGAGCATAGGTGCACAATTCTGGTTTCCTGGAAAAGCTTCACAGTGAAGAATAAGACAATTGTTGAATGAAAGGATGCTCATCTCAAAGGATGCTGAAATTTCACCTGGCCCTTACAGTTGGGAATTACAGACACTCTTTCCTTGAGGTTGGGAGCAACTGAAGCTTCTCTGTCTTGGTAATTAAGAAATCCAGCTAGAGCTCTTTCTGTTGTTTTTCTTGTGAATCTGTGGGAGCAGGATGGCAACTGTAGAGTAGCGCCAGGGCCTGATGGGTGTCCAAGCAGAGCACTGACACAGGAAGAGGGAAGGCTGATACCACGCTCTGTGTTTTTTCCATGGCACTGATCAGGGCTGGTTTGTTATGCCCTTTTTATTTGCTTGGTTGTTTGTTTCTTGTTTTCAATTGGGAAATGAAGGGAGGTAATACAGTTCTTGAGCAATGTAAATTGCTAGAACTATAGAAATGAGAAGTGAACTCTTCTTTCTTTCAGAGAAATAGTAAAAATACATAATCTGAGTGGTTAAATATAAAGAAACTACAAAGTGTAGGAGATCAGCAGTGAGGAAATCTTAATCTTTTTGCTGAAAATGCTCTTACAGAGTTATTTGATTTCTGCAGATAATGGAGTAAAATATGCACAAAGTAAAACTGCAGCTCCTTGCTAACGCAAAAGGAATTGGTCTCATAAGGCTGAAAAATATTTTTTTGCTTCACAAAAAAAATTTTAGATAAGGGTAACTCTTGTATTTACTGTAAGTAACTCATATATAAATTCTGCTTCTCTATAGTTCTTTTATAAATATTCCCATCTGCTTTTGCCCTTTTGTTTTTGATGTGCTTATCTCCAAGCTGAAGATTTTATGTGCAGCATGCTGTATTGTAGTGCTGCTTCTTTACTTCAAGGCAAGGAAGCTCTTTTGGACTGAATGTCTTCCATAGAAAATCTGCTCGTGATAGAAACTTAAAGCAAACTTTACTAGATTTTTATCTTTTCACTTTTAAATGCCTGAGAAGTGATGAGTGTTTGTTTCTAATGATAAGAATGTTTTCCTTTCACTACTGAAGCTTGCAGAATTTTAAAAAAAAACCTACTAAAGAAAACTGATTTGGGATTCAGTTTCATTTTTAAAACAAAAATAAGTTTTTGGGTTTGTTTTTTTGGGTTTGTTTTTGTTTTTGGGGTTTTTTTCTTTTAATAATGGAACCAGGTAGATTTATATGAAATAAAGTTATAAATATTAATCTATAGGAAATGAGTTTAGAAAAAGTGCAAGGCAGTGGAATTGAGTGAGCAAGTGACAGCATTGCGTATCATGGTCTATCCTTCATGCAAAAAATAGCATTAAGTGTCTTATTTCAATCCACTTGCCAAGCTGTAATGGAGAGTGAAATATATTGATGATGTCAGAAGTTAACAGATCCTCTGTTGTCTTTCATTTTCTGTTCTAAGGGGCTGAATTCCCAGTAGGCATCTCTGCTGTTATTTCTCACTTTTGGCCAGTGGAAACACTAAGAATTATTTATAAGGCCACTAATTGGAACTCCTACATCCCCCCACCCCAACTTGAGTTAACTCTTTGTTTCCTTGCCAACAGCTGTTAGATAAATTTAATTCATTATTTTTTGACTTTACTGTGCTGCCTTCTGTGTATGTTGCTTGGTGCAATGTCTCATGGTACAAGCAGAGCACTAAGACATGGCATTTCTCCATCCCTTCTGCGAGCTTCTTTCTTGAATCCAGTATTTTCCTAAATGCCTGTGGTCCACTGGTAAAGCAATTACAGAGATGCCTGCAGTCCTTCCTCACTGTTTCATGAAACATTTCATGGCTTCTCTTGGATTCCTGGAAGTTGGTTGTAGATACAGAGCTTCTTTCTATGTTCCCACCTGGCTTGAGTTCAGCATGTTGATAGCTCTCTGTGTAAAGTGAACCTTGATAAAGAGAATATTCTTCCTTTTCATCTAGCTTTCCAACTGCCTAAGTTTTGAATTATGAATGTTTTTCTTTGTAGTAGAGTGGTGTGGGAAAGAAGGAAGCAGTCCAACAACATTGCCAATACCATTGGCAATAAAAATTCTACTTAAATGTGAAGTATGGTTTCTTCATGGTATGCTTCTTCAGGCTCCAGTTCCTCTCCCTCCATCCCTCCTTTAGTTCAGAAATAAATATATTCAAACCAAATGCCAAAATAAAACTTTCCTTTCCTTTTTAGACTAGCAGTACATTCAGGACTGTCTAAAGGCTTGCACAGATAGTGGACTAACAGCTTTGCACAATGTCAATTTTGTATTTATTTATCACTCAGGAAGTTACTTGAAGGTGTGTAAAAACTCTTTGAACTGAACTGCTGCCCTCTACAAGCTGGAGTGCATTATGCTTTGGTTAAATGATAACACATGAAGCTCAGAGAAGGCCCTCTGAATATTTAATGGTGCATTCTGTGCTCATTTTCATGAGAAGTTGGGGCAGAAGGCTACTAGAATTCTCAAATTCATGAAACTTAAAGCAAGAATAATAACAGCATGAAAAAAGGCTTATAATTTAGAACTGAGTTTTGTGTAGTCCTACAACAGCCTCCTGTTTGCTATGCTTCTGGTCTTTATTGTGGTATCTTGGGTATGTATTGCATAAATATACCACAAGAACATGATTTAATTTATTTGGTGGTTACTTAAGGCTGCTCACAAGAATAATCTTTAGAACTCTGATAAATAGAGACTAAATAACCATAATTTTGAAACAATTAAAATAGCACTATGTATGAACAATAGAATAGTGAGATCTGTTTTGGGGCCATGCCTGCAAAAAGCTGAATTTCTGCACATTTGACTTAAGCTTCTTCTTGGAAATGACCTTTCTCAATTTCATTTCAGGATCTGTGGGTTCTATAAACTCTCTTCTGTAATTTGCTGGGGAGGTCAAAGTATTTAACCTATTTAATAAAAGTATGAGCAAACAGACAATGGAAGATAAAAAAAGGCTTTTTCTTATCTATGTACTTTTCCTCTGGTGGGAAGTTGTAAAGTAGTGCTTTTATACTCTGCCATCCTGTGGCCAAAATTGAATTTTACAAATGCTTGTTAAAACCAGGAGGGGGTCTGGATAATAGAAATTAGGACACAAATAAAAGCTGCAAAAGTACTTAACATAATACTTCAGGTACAGTTATAGGCTTCAAGTCAAGCAATATGGTCATATTTGGACAGTGTGCATTTGTCCACATGTCCCTAAAAATGTCATGAATAATACTTGCATACCCACATTTTTAGGTAGAAGTTGCAATTTACGGAGGATGAAATAGTGTCTGGTAATAGAGCAGCGCTCGCTTTCTTCTAAGTGCGTCAGAGTATTTGATGGGAAAATTGTGGCTCAGAAGAACTGATTTGTTCATTCCATTTGGCAGCAAATCTGGGAAGAGGCTGCAGACTCTCGGATTCCAGTCTTGGCCATGGCCCCCGGCTGAGTGACTCAGTTGCCAGGCGAGCATCCGTGATTCCCGCGAGTGCTTCCCGGCAGCCCGGCTCGGGGCTGGGGGCGGGAGGGGGCTCTGAGCAGGGATGGCCTCAAACACCACACACAGCCCTCTGCCAGCTCTACGTGCAGAGCAGGGGAAAGAAAGACAAAACTTTCCCAGCAAGCTGATATTTGATGCAGGATCTCTCCCCTGGTCCTGTTCCGTTACTTTCTAAAAATGTCTTCTGGTATGAACCCAAAATCTGCTGGACTGTGGGAGCCAAGAGCAACACCAGCCAGTGCAATGCTGCAGGAGCATCTCTTGCCTTCCCTCGTCAGCAGAGAGGCCTCCTCCTCCCTGCTCTGTGCTCAGTCTCTCCTGTACCTGTTTGACATTCTAATGAAATGCTGCCTCTGACTCTCAATGCTGTTGTAAATTTGAATTTTAATATATAGAGGTTATGTTAATATGTGATGGGGCTAATAATGTGGTTAGTGTTTTCCTAGATGTTGGTTGAATGTGCCATTTCCATATGGTGTACGTGGTTAGTATGAAGTTACCTGGAGAGGTGTGACCGCTTTTCCAAGCCTTTCTGCTAATTATTTGGATAAGAGAAAATAACTGTTACCTCCCAGAAGTAAAATGTCATCATGTTTCTTTGAAATTATTTACTGTTCCAGATACTGACACCCTAGTTTTATTTTTGTTTTTCTTCAGTCCTTACCAAGACATCGTCAAATGTGACCACTGACATATATGTTTAGTTGTATGTTTTCAAAGCCAGGTCAGAAAAATAATATAGAACTTAAAACTATATTCAAAAAAAGAAATATTTGCACAAAGCCATTTCTGGAAGTTTCTTAACAAGAGGTAGCTGGATAGAGCCATTTTTATCAGCTCTAATTTGATGGATTTTTCTGCTCAGTCAAGTCAGAAAAATTTAAATGGAAACTTTGTATACTTCAGTGAATGCATTAACTGATAATGTGGTTTGTAGGCTGCAGAGAAAAATACAAAAAGGAAAAATTATGTACATTTTGCACCTTAAAACTGTATGGGCTGTTATGTTTTATAAATATTCATTGTTAATTGATTTTCTTTACCTGCTCTGGACTAGATCTTGGGCTGCTGACTAATAGAACATGAAATCTGTGTGTTACCTCGTAAGTTCTCTGTTGGGAAAGTTCAATTGTTTCAATGTAATTTTATTGTCAAAGGAAGTCATTATTGTCAAAGGAAGTCATTATCAGAAGAGGCAATTTCTTTGTGAGTAATGCCAGTTTGAATTTTTTTGATTGGCTTTTGGACTTACGGGTGTGGCGGATTGGAGAGTACAGCTGCAGTTGTTTTCTTAGTAGAGATTGTTGATTTCCCCTTCTATGTGAGCTGAAAAGTTACAGTTTTGAACCACATGGAGCCTTTTCATGCTGAGGGATTTCCTTTCTAGATGTGGTGAATGGGAAGAGTATTTTCAAAAAAATAACTGGAAAATAAAGAAATTCCTTTACTGGCCGTAAAGAACAATACAAAAAAAACCCCTTCCTTATCTTATGTGGTGGTTAGTTAACGTTTTGCTCCTTCTAAATGCAGTGAAGGTGTGCATAAAGGGTTAAGAACCTTTTTTCCTATAAGAATGGAAAATGTAGCAAGTATCTTTACTTACCATGGGACTTCTGTGGTTGGTTGAACTGAGTCAGGTTAAAGCAGATTGGTGGGGCAAGGGCGAAAACAGCTTTCTTTACAAAGCAAGCAGGGTGTTGGAAATATGAAGGGGCATCAAGTCACTCTCGTGCCATGTGTCCGCACCGCTTCACAAACACCACAGTGCTGGTCTTCAGCGTCCCGCTGGATGCCCTGGTTATCCTACAGCACTCTGCAGCCACAGCTGGGCTGTCAGCTGGGTAAGTCATGCTGTGTTTATCCTGAGAGGTCATTCTTGGCCAAGGATGAGTACAGATCTGGCAGTCCCAGATAATTTTGAAAGAACGAGGCAGTGCTGGAGAGCCAAGGCTTTCGTCACATCGGTGGAAAGTTTCGAGATGCAGAGCGGGTTCAGTCTGTGCTTTGGGCTGTGGGCGGTCACTGGGAGACCTGTTTGTTTTCATGGCTCTGCTTTCCCTTGACAGCCATCTTCACTGCAGGAACACAGGAGGAGGTGTGGATGCAAGAGCTGGGGCTGCTGTGCCACTGCCAGGGCATCTGCTTCCTCTGTCCTCCGTTCAGCTTCACTGGGCTCGGGTGACATGGCTGGGAAGCAACAACAGAAATCTCCTGTTGCCATTTTTAGTCCTGACTGACATTTATAGCATCAGGCACAGAAGATGTTCCTCAGCTCTGAGTGAATGAAGCCTCTAAATCAAGAGCTGCATGGCTGCCAATAAAGCAGCTGCTTGCTCATTGTATCTTGCATCCTTGCGAATTCTTCATATCTCTGATCAGGTTTCATCTCCTAGATGTATGGGAAGTATATATCCATCAGGGAAGGTGCTATTAAGGACAAGTAAATGTGTGTAGTATATTTTATTTGAATTGTCATTTGGGTGAAAGCACTTTCAGAAATGGCTGTTTAACTGGAAGACTGTTTCAGAGCTGAAGTGATTCAGAGGAAGAATAAAGCCTGTGAAACTCACTTCAAGCAGGGGTGAAAAGAGGCAGTAATTTGTCTCTTGCTCCATTATGTAATTCAACAGTAGGTTAAAAGTGCTTTCAGCTGCAGAACCAGGTCTTCTAAGAGCAGTTTGTACAGACAGCAGATTTTTCCGTGTCCTGACTCTGAGGGGTGTTGTCTCCTGTGTTTGCAGCCTCTGAGGAGGAAGCTCAGCTTGAAGGCTTGTGCCAAAGCTTATTCCTGAGGACAGAGACCGTGAGCCCTGGCTGCTGCCAGGCTGTGGGCTCTCCCCACACCGCTGGGAGCCTCAGCCTCCTGCAGAGAGGTATTGGGAGCTAGGAAATGGAAACTAGGCCATGGGTGCTTTTGGCAACATCTCTCTTTTTGTAAGACAGCAAACCTGGGTTTTGCTGCCCCTCACTTCCTCCCTCCCAGAAAAGAGTAAATATTTGTCCTTAATCTCTGTCTATCTCCTAGTATTTGCAAATCTGCTCTGAAGGTGTGTGGGTATAAGAATTGGACAGGGAATAAGGAGGAATGTTTCTGTTAAAGCTGTTGCAGAAGAGGAGAGAAAAGTAGCTTTTTAATTTTTTTTTTTTTTCCTCCCTCTTCTACCTCAGAAACAAGATCCAGCAAAATTACCATTTCAGGAAATGCACATATTTGCTTTAAAAATTTCCTTCTGCTTTAACATATTTTCTTTGCTGGCTGGTCTCTGGAATTTGTCTGAATTAATTGTGTCAGCAGTCACTGGAGCCTAAGCACTACTGTAAAAGTTTCTGGGGATTTTATTAACTTGACTCCTTGTGTTATGCTTATGCCTAATCAATGGATTGATTATGGTAGGAAAGATTTCAGAAATTGGACTTTGTTTGCCAGTGCATGGTAATTTCTGATTTAAACTTCGTGATTGTTAAGGGAAAATGGTGGCTCTTACAGGCTTTATTGGACAGATGTATATGAATGCTGATTATGCTATTTATTGGGTAGGTCTCAACTGACTGCATGCTAATCAGCTGCTCTTTCCTTAGCTAGCCTGGAGTTGCTTTTCTAGCAGTTTCTACTTTCCTCATTCCCTCGCCACGTATGTACTTTCTCTCCTAGTCTTTTACTCTGCACAGATGCTCTGTTGATGATCTTTGAACTCAGGCAGGGAAAAGCCCCTTGTCATAAATATTTTCTTTTTTTTTTCCCCACCCCTCTTTGGCAGTGAAGCATTTGGCCACGTCTTCATGTTCTCTTCCTACCAGTATTGCTTCCAGATGTTGTCTTGGTGCTTTTTTCTTGTTTGCATTTGGGTTGTTGCTTGATCATTAGCACTCTGTTTTTGAGAGGGAAGCCTTTGACTTGGTAGCGAGCAGACATGAACCCAAGCCACAATTGTCTGACCTCAGCTTCCTCTGTTTGAGGTTGTGTTTGGATTTAAGATGTTGGTTTGGCCTATAGCAAGTGAGACTCAGCCACAAAGTGCATTTCTGGATTCAGAGGTGGATTTTACCAATGATCCAAGACTACACAACTTAGTGCTTCATGTTGACTACGTGTAGAGTCAAATTCTGTTGCTAAAGATTTAACCCTTTTTCTTTTGTTTGAAACACTGCTGTGGACAGCTTGCATCTTCAGAGGAATTAAATAACCTGAAACTCTGTGCTTGATGTGATTTTGTTCTTGAGGGCCATAAATATGATGAGATGGAGGACAGTCTCACTCCACAGACTGGAAGTGAGACTATCTCTCCCTGATGACCCTGATGATGGCACAGACCTGAGCTGTGCTGCTCTGATAAGAGGAATTGGAGGTCAGGTTGTTCTTGCAGCTGCCTCAAATACCTTTTCCTTCACATTGCTCTGTGCAGTTCCTAGAGGGGTATTGGGGGAGTCAACCTTATTGGAGTGACAGATGTCACAGTGCTGGGGCTTCACAGAAAGAATTATTAATTACCAATATAAGTACCAAAACAAGCCATGTATCTGTGTTCCTTATAGCTCTCACTACTTGTGAATCAAGAACAAGAAAAGGAGTATGCTCTCTTCTCACATAGCCTGGGTAATTCTCTCCTGTCTCCTGGCCGTAGCTTCTGGCATGAAGAAATCATATTATTAGTTTCCCAGTCTGTAAGTGGTGTCCGTGTTTTGTGAATCACTGGTTTTGGAGCATTTCCTACCTCCTGCTGGGGAATTTGCTCTTTTACCCCACCCTTAAGAAGTGGAAGATTAGCTGGAGGCCAACTTAACTGCATGCCATCCCCAAATCAATGTGACCAAGGTTCAGAATGCACATAGGCCCAAATTCAGTCTGGTACAGAAATGGGGACCTGCAGTCCCCAAGTGACAAAACAGGGGAAGAGTCACGCAAGTGACAAACACTAAACTCTGTTAAAACAACGCTTTTGCAAACAAATTCACCCCAGCCTAGGCAAGGGAGAGGCCTTCATCAAATTTCAAGCAAAAACGGTTTGTGTCTGGGAGTCCTCAAGACTGAAGCCCCCTACTTGTCACGCAAAGGATGGAAAAAATTCACTCTACTATTAAAAACTGCTGAAAAAATTGAAGACTTGTTTTTGTTCCAGCAAACTTCATGTATGTCCTTCCCTCCCTCGGCTGGAAGAAAGTCAGCATAAATACCGTCTTGTAATCTGTGGTTGATTTGGCAAGGTGCAGATGTTTATTCCTATGGAATAATTTCCTATGCAGCAGATTTGTTCCAAAAGTAGTCCAGAAGTGATTAAATCTGGAGTACAACATTTACATGATTTACAGGAATTCAGCTGATCTGTGCTTACTCCTTCTCAGCTGGAAAGAAGGAAAAAATGCCCAGATTTCTCTTGCTGTGGTGAAGGTATGAAGGACCTCAAGGGCTCTCCCTTTTTTTGGCCCACAGGAGGGCAACATCGAGCTGCAGCTGAAACAGGCATTGCCAGAGCAGGTGTACAGTTTGCTGATGTAAGAATCAATGAATTGAAACGAATTAGCTAATTCAGAAATATTATAGACTCTGCCTATTTAGTGGTATGTCAGTCTGCATCCTCTCTGGTTTTGGGTTTGGCTGTATTTGTGGTTAATCTGTAATTGCTCCAAATTCCTTTTGTCATCTGTAGCCAACGACATATATTGTGAAGAATAAGACAAAGTTGTTTATTAGGGTGTAGTCCTGGTTTTTTTCTTTTTGCTTCTCTTTCCAAACTGTATTGCATAGTTAAGTGTTGTGCTGGGGAAAATGGACTAATAGGGTTATGATTTTGAGTTGTGGCATTATCAGAGTGCCTGTGTGTTAAAGGCTATGCTACACAGACTGCAGGCTGAGAATTGCACAACACTGATGGCATGAAGTTCAGTTACTTCAGCAACATATCAGCTTTGGTGTTTAATGCAGGTGGCTTTCAGTAGTAGTAGCAGTGTAGCAAAGGTAGCGGCACAAAGGGTTTGTTTTGCAATAACCTGTGGTCTCCATAAGTTCTGATCACACTCTGGAGTGAGGTGCTCTGGGAGGCTGAGACCTGACTCTGGAGGAGCTGAAATAGGGGGTGGATATGCCAGATCCTAAGAGGCTGGGAAACCAGATCAGACAGAGCTTGGCACTCAGGCTTTCTGAATCTCTGCATATATGATGTTTTCAGGTTCACAGAACTATAGAAGATGCTGTGTTGGAAAGAACCCATCAGGATCACTGAGTGACAGGTGAGTTAAGGGGGAGAGGGCTTGTGTCTGCAACTGGGACTTCACAAACCTTTCTTCTGCTGTATCCCTTTGGCTGGCAAAGCTGGTATTGCCAGGGGAATTACCAGGGTAATTACCTGAACTCTCAAGGTGTTTTCTCCAAGGGGGGATGGAGGCCCAGATGGAGACTGTTACATACCAGGCACTAATAACATTTTTGTTTCTAACCAAAATTATCTGGAGGGATAAACAAGGCAAAATGATTCAGTAAAGGTGTTGTCTTCTATTAGACTGACTAATCTACAGTCAGGTTGAGGGAGGTTTCAGGTTTTACATGGATGTTAATGTTGTGGTTAAGAGATCTTTAAGGCACTTTGGGTTCTCATAGAGGCGGAATATTGCCAATTAAAACAAAGTTTATAGTTTGGAAACTCCCACTTCCCCAGCCATATAAGCTAAAAACACAATTGAAACTGAAAACCAGGAGTCTGTAACAAGGAGTGGATTTTTGTGCCAAGTTCCATGGTTCTGCAAGGGGATAATACTTGAATTTCCTTTTTAATGTTCACATCAGGAAAGAATGACCTAGGCCTCCCCCCAGCCCTCTTTTTTCCTTTTTTTTTCACCCAGGGAACTCCTGAAGTATATTGGCATATACTAAAACAACTTTGACAGGACATTATAGATGATGGATTGGTGTGTAAAGGATACATTCCAGTATTTTATTAGAAAAGCAATTGTTTGGATGTGTATCACTTCTAGTTTAGCCAGAGGCAGTTATATAGCTTCATATAGCCAGTAAGATTAACTCTCTGTGAATTGACATTTTGGGAAGCTATCAGTCTTGCAAAGACTCAAAAAAAAATCTCAAGTAAAAGAACAGGCTTGTGTCCATTTTTCTCTTTATCAGCAAATGCCATTTTTGGGTCCTTGGGAGCTAGACTTTCTCCAAATCATTATTCTTTAATGAAAGAAAAAAAAAAAAGTTGGTCTAGAAATGATCTGGCCTTCAAACCTTACTCTTTTGTCCTTCTGTTATTGGATTCTCAAACAGTGGCTTTGTTTGTCTGTGCTGTCCTGGCCTTGCCTGAAAGAAGTGTAGATCTTTGGATGCATTAGCTGAACTCATTATCAGCAAAGGATGTAAGTACTAAGGGATGCTAAGGAATTTGTCAGAATGATCTGTTTAAGGGTGACTAATAAAACTTAGTGTTTTTATGTAAAGTTCAGTTATGCTAATGAAAACTTAAAATGAAGGAACCCAGCTAAGTTTTAAGTCTCTTAGGAGTTACTTCTTACAAGTAACTCTAGTTTCTGCAAGTGTATTTGACTTATTTTTGATGCCTTATGTGAATGGAATTTAGGGGGTTTGTCCCACTTATATTTTACCTCCTCCTACTGGTTTGTCAAAATGTACTGGGGCCAAGATGCTCCGTGCATGGTTACAGTGGGAGGGCTGCCCTATAAAGAGCAGTCAGGCATATCAAATCCACAAAAAAAAGAGGCCAAAGTAAGCACCTGAAGGTGGACACACAGAAATATGCAGGTGTGGCCATGCTGTGGATGGGGGCAGGAGGAGGGCTCAGGCCTGCGTCCATCGCAGCACCTTCTGTGGCCATAGGAGTCCCTGCAGCCCAGGCAGCCCCAGTGCTCGGTCAGCCACATCTGCCGTAGCAGAGAAGTGCTCCCACAATGGGCAAAGCAATCCCAGGCTCCCCTTCCAGACCTTGGTTTACAGGTAGAAACCCAAGGGTAGGTAAGACACTCTTTTAGATGAGGTCAATCTGCCCTGACTTGCCTCGAACAGAGGTGCCACAAGTTTGTTCAATTTTCCTCTCCTTATGCAAATTCCTTTTTCATGACACCTCTAATCCTTGTTCTCCAATCCCCTTTTTCTCCTCCTAGAGGACTCTAAAAATCCCTTCTGGTGAGTAATTTCACAAGCTGTCGCTCGTGGCTGTGCCCCCTCCAACCCTGCAGTGCTGCATTGCTGTGGCAGCCCCAGGTGAGCCTTTGCTGCTGAGGGACTCCACAAATTGTGTGTGGGATTGGATGAGAAACATCTCAAAGACATCACTGCTGATGTAAGAAAGTCCTGTGAAGCTGGAATGTTACATTCTCATTGAAAGTTGATTTACAGCAAGTGGGATGATCTAGTATGGAAATATGATTTCATAAAAAACCAGCCCACCAAAATACCCCCCCTTTTTTTCTCCTCCACCTCCAAAAAACAAAGTATTTGGACTGGACCCACTTATAGCACAGGTTTCTACATTAAACAGTGTCAAATGGCAAAACTTAGAGAAAAATCTGACACTGGGGAAGGAGACAGGATATAGGGTTGTTACAGGGGTTAATATTGTTTCAACAAAAAAGTAAAAGGCTTCTTTACTCCGTAGCCCTACTAAATCAAGCTTCAGAAAACATAAAGCATTGAACTATGATGACAACCTCTTGGACAGAGCTGCACACATCCCACCACTTAGGATGGTGTGCAATAGTTTTCTGCTACCAAGTGCTTGCAAGTGCTTTCTGGCTTGGTTTGATTTTTCTAATTGAAAAATATGAATGCATTTCAAGGTAGAGATGTGTTTTTGTATGCATGTAGCTGTGTTTGTGTATAAACTCACTGATTTCAATTAGTTCCTTGGCCTCTGGACCCTTGGTGTGAATGCCAGGACTAGGCTATGATTTGCTGCTGTCGAGACCTGCCGGAGCAGCTACGGATGTGGCAGAAATCCATTCAGCTGCAGTGATTGCCTTAGTCAGGGCCTGCAGAGCCTGTGCCTAGGGCACTGGAGTAGATGAAAGGAGTAGAAAGATTAACTGATGTTTCCAAATTCTGTCACTGTAGAATTTGTTCAACACACCTACACTCGCATGTACACACACAAATCCTTCTTCTAAAAAGGAAGGGCTCTGCATGCACTGTATCCTCTGTACATAATCCCTCAGACACCCAGCCCTTAAACATTCATAAATGATTTGAAATTATTCCCCAGCAGTGACTTACTACTGTGGAGGAGGAGTCAGGGACTTTCAAAGTGTTCTGGAACTTTTACTGAGTGACTGTAGGCAGAAGCCTGGGAAGGGCTGAGGGTATTTGGAACTTTGTAAAGTGGGGCTGTGGTAGGCTCAGGAGGGCAGGTGAGTCAGCAGAGAACCTTGTGGCAGCCAGTGAGGGTAAGAAGCAGAGTTTTTGCAGCTAAAAAGCACAGCCCCAACTACAGACACAGGAAGTTGCCATTAAGTTTTGACAAGCAGAGACTGACGTTGTTCTGCTGTGTCTTATAAATCTTTCTATGGTGCAGCTGTGTCACAAAGCAGTAAGCCTCTCTCTGAGTGAAATGGGGAAATGGACAGGAACAAGCCCACCCTGGTGATGCTCTGAGCTTGCTGCCAGCTCTGTCATTGTACCAGCATGACACTTCTGAGGTAGTAAGTCCTGCAGAAAAACAAGAATATTTGTATAGGCTCTGTGCTGCACTCGTGGAGTCAGATGGGTTTTGGATCAGGTCAGGTGGTTTGTGTCCTCCATGGCATGGCCATGGTGACCACAGGTTGATTCTGAGTGACATGGAAAGACAGCTTGTTTATTGAACTGTAAAAAAGAATGGGAAGTTCTCAGGTGGATATAAACACCTTAATTCTCCTGAAGTGCATGGTGATGTGTCTCCTCTAAACCTCTTACTGCAGAGTTTGGCACTTAGCATGTTGTGATGACTGGAGTTCTAAATTCTAGGAATTCTAAACTCAACAGCACTAAGGAATTAAAATCTAAAGCTCTGGATCATCAGTATAAGAGAAGGACTGTACATCTTGACTTCACAGACAGAGCTCAGAGTCAGTTTCCACTTCTGCAATAGTGAAAATTTCTTTAAGCAGAGGTGTCTGTTTTAGGTTGTTTAAATAACATGTCAGAAGAGCAGAAGAGTATACATGGTTAGGGGCATGATTCATGAGTGGGTGGAGAATAACTGTTACTTTGATGTTTAATATTACAGGCTAGCAGAAACCAGAGATGGATGTTTTCATTACATTTTCTGTCTTCAAAAGATGGTAAATTAAGGGTGGTCCTAGGTAGCAAGGTGCTTTTCAAAAAGTGCAAGGGAACAGCACTGAAATTGATGTATTAGTCATTCTTCTCTTTGTCCTCTGAAAAATGAAAATGCTGCATGCTGGAATATGGAACTCTGCTTATGGTGTCATTTATAATGAAAAACTGTGCTTGCTTTCTGCACCACCTTTTTAAATAATTGATACCTACTCTAAGATCTAAACTCACAGTATTTGTGTAGTGACAGAAAATAAAACCTCCAATAGGGAGCCACAGATAATAAACTGACCTTTTCTTATGCTTTTTCTACTGAGATTTTGAGCAGAAATGTCACGTCTGGAGAAAATGCTTATGAAAACTTTTAAGACAGAGCAGTCAAGGAGCTGATATATCTGGAAACAGTAACTGCAAGGAGCATGAGATGCTACCATTTGGGGAGTTTATATGGCCCTATGTATTCACTTTGTCTTATTAGTTCAAAATACCTGCATTGCTAAAGGAGAATGATAAATATTCAAAAAACTTAGATAATCTGATACTTTAAGTAGTAGTCACCTTCTTTCCTTACCTTTATTGTATCTATTTTTTAAAAAATCACTCAATCTAATTGCCAGTAGCAATTCTCTGCCTAGCAAATATAGATATGTCTATGCTGTCTGTGCTCCCAGTTGTAAAATTGGAGTCAGGAACCATTAGGTCCAGCAATACACCAATGCTGTTGGTGCAAAGCCTCTGAGCTGGTGTTTGGGTCTGGGAATTCCTCTAACCAGTGGGAGCAGTGACCAGAAATCAGTTCTTCACTGCAGGATCAATTATTTGGTGCCAACCTCTTTTCTCAGAAGAGGGATCCATAAGCCTCTAAGCTGTAGTGTCCTTTTTTTTGCTATCAATACCAGTGTCTCCCAAACCCAGTGTCCTTGAAAAGCTGATAAGGTCAAAGGCTGTTGAATTGAGCTGACAGGACCCTTTTCCCTTAGGAATTCTGTAAGCAGAAGTACCTGGCTTTAGAAAGCCATCCTAGATTTTTTTTGTTGTTTGAAAAGTTATTCTTTCAGATAGTCGATTGAAAGAAGGATTTCTCTTTCATTTCTTCCAAAAAAGAACTTCTGCCAAATGTCAGCGGAGGTGGAAACCATGAGTTCAGTGTATGCACAAACTGAGCAATACCAACGCTGGCACTGAGCTCTGGCAGAGGTGCTCAGCTCTGTTTTGAAAGGGCCACCTCCAGGAGCAAGAGGCAAGTTCAACAACATAATATTTTCCAGTTTTCTCTGAGGGTTGATGATTTTCATACTTTTAAGACTTATTTCATAAAGCCAGAGAAGGAAATACCAACACCAAATGTCAGTACATTCTGTTTGCAGCCAGGTCTCCTTGGGTATGGCTGGCTTGCATTTTCCACATTGCAGCTATCTCAGTTAAAGCGAGCCATTCTATCCTAACAGTGGAATGGTTTTCAGCAAACACTATAAAAAAACCTAGAAAAGAACAAGCAGAGTGGATGGAATGCTAGCAGCTCTAAATGCATATTAGAGGAACTTATGTTAAAACTTCATTGGCACATATTTGGATGAAGGCTAAAATCCTAACTCGTAGTACTAAACAGCAGAAAGTACTGCACATTAGTTTTAGTTCAGTGGCAGGAATCTGGTAAACTTCCTCCTCAAAGAAAAGTAATTTCAGTGAACATACAGGAAGGAACTGCTAATTCTGGTTCTTTATTAAAGGAGTAAACATCCATTTCATAAATTTTAAGAATTAACGAATATTTGTCCTGTTAATTTCCTTGGTAATCATACCTTCACTAAGTTTTCTCTCTGCTTGCTGCCTTCTACATAGATTTATATGGCACACATTTAGCAATGAATAGATTTTGGATAGTCTCACTGATAGTGAAACCCTATATGCACTGCCCTCTTTCATAAGTAATTATCCACCTACCTCTTCAGCCTCTAAAAATTAACTGCACAAACTTTACTCATTAAAAATAATGGCATATCTCAATCTATTATTTCCCAGGAATACTGGGTTTTTCCTCTCTATATATTTTAAATATGAAAATGTTAAAGGTATTTTTGTGGGGAACATACATTATGTGAAAGTATTTCTGCATTGGGCACATTAAAATCAATCCCTTTTCACTCATTAAAATAAATGCATGTGTTGGCTGGTCTGCACTGCTTGCTGTTAAATATCTTTGTCTTTCTCTACACCGACTTTGTCTTGAAACTAAGAGAGGTTTGACTTGTGATCCTTGACCATCACTGAATTTCCGTACAGCTGGTGGAGCAGTTTCCTTCTGATAGGAAAAACTGTTCCAGGGAAATTTACAAACCCTGGATGAGGATGTTACTAGTGGATGTGATCTCATCTCTCTTCCTATTTCAGGTCTAGACAATGTGTGCATACACATGTAACAACAGTGAAAACAGAAAAAGCAAAGCCCAGGAGTGCAGAGGAACTCACACTGGGGTACCCTTGGAGAATGGCCAGTTTAGCAGAGATAAGCCAATATCTTGCTGTAGCCTGAAGTAATTACACACCTTAATAAACTGTTAGGTCATATTTGCAGTTAAATGCCTTAGTATTGATTAGAAAACAAAGCAAATTAAATATTAAAAAAGTGTTTTTCAAAACCAAAATAGCTGCATATTTCTCCTGCCACTGTTTTTTGTTCCCAGGATGTGCTTAACCATTTTCACATCTATCAATCTTGCCATAACACAGGAGGGTGGAGTTTCCTACCTTTCAACATTTTGGTGTGTGTGTTACTATTGCCTGCTGTGCTCTTTGCTGAGGAGAACAAAAATAGCTTCTGATGCTAAAGAGAATATTCAGAAACCTTTCTGAGTGTGTGCTTGCCAAAAGGCATTCAGCATTCCTGAGTCTGCTTGAAAAAAAAAAGCCTAGTAGAGACTTTAATTTCAGTAAATAGGTTAATATTTATGTTTAAGACATGAAATTTAAAATGTTTAACTGAATCATGAATTTTTTCTACGTGGTCTGGAGCTCTCCTGACATTTTTCAAATCTGTTTCTTAAATGTCCAAATATAAAACCACATTAGTATTCAGAAAGAATTTTTGAATCTTCATACCTTATTTGCTCAGGCTAAGTGTGCATCCCACTTTGATTAAGACTTTGCTGATCCTGAAGTAAAATCATTAAAGATTCATAAATGACCATTGCTTTTTCTGCTCTTTGAGAATGTACTGACACATTTTATGCAATTATTTGTCTCGAGTAGCTTCCTGAACTTTTAACCCCCTTTACATTCTCTTATGCATACTTGCATTAAGTCCAAAAGTCTTCATTGCAAAGCATTTTTAAAAGCTTATATATGATTCATTTGAGTTAAGTGAAAGTAAAATTATGAAAAAGCACCCTGTCATGGAAGGGCTCATTGCTAATTAACTACATGGGTGGTTTCCTTTGAGGAATAATTTCTCTCAGTTCTTTAATTTCCAGGTTAAAATGCCTTTGAGTCTGGACTCCTCTTTTGGAAAGATGTCTCTAAAAGTGACAGGTGGATAATGTTGTCCTCCAAGGCGAAGTCTGCTATCACATCTCCTGCTCACACATCTCAGCTCCATGGCATGGGGATACACAGGGAGTTTAATCCACCAGAAATTTAATTTTTTTTCCCTTCTTTTAGCTCAGCTTCTAAGCACACAAGACTTGTGCTTCCTTTAGCACTCATCTAACCCAGTCCCTCCATTCTTTCTCGTTATTTGTTCATAGTCTGAAGTGCAGGGGAGAGGAACCTTTCCAGGACTTTCCCTGAGTCACCAAGCCCATGCCCAGCCCCAGCAGCCAGGCACCATCTCCTGCCAGGGCATGACCCAAAGCACCAGACCCCAAGCTGGTCCTTGGGTGCGCGTGGACCTGCCTGAGCAGACGTGTGTGCCCATCCCACCCTGTGGGGCTTTTCTGGCACTCTGGAGGAGTTGTGATGAGGAGAACTGCTCACCATCCTGTCAGACCCATGGGCAATGCATTTTCCTTCCTCTTGGGCTTTGTGCTCTAACTCAGCTGCAGCTGTAAAAGCCCAGAAGAAACAGATGAGAGCCATTATGCTCAGAGTCTGGAACATTTTAATGCTGAAATACTTAGAAAGCTATTTGAATTGGTAGGTATGCAAAGCTGGGAGAGTAACCAGCCTTTTTCCATCAGTTATCCTAAGAGTAAAAAATGCATTTTAGAAGTCTGTATAAAATACTCTTGAATATCCAGTCTTGTTATTAAAACAGTTTTCTTTAATGTGTTTATAAATTTTAAATGTGTACTTACTACAATTAAAACTGATGATAAAACCCTCACTGGCTCCAAGAGGAGGAATTAATCAGAATACTTAATTGTTCATTACTAGAAAAACACCTGCACAGGATTTTAGGCTATCAAACTTGTCTGCTTTTGATGCTTTGGTTTAAACTCAATGTACATTGGAGCCTAAGTAGGATTTTGGTATAAAATAGGAAGGTGATGCCCATATTGGAGAAGAAAGACATTCAATTTATATTCTCAGTAAAAGCTAAATTGGCTTTGTTTAAGGTGGACTATAAATCTCCCTGTATTAACGGTGTCTAAAGCTTAAGCAAGATGTTTTTGTTTGGTCTTAGAGATTCTTCCCAGCCACCTCTTTTTCTGCTGTTTGCTTTAATTAAAGAGCTAATGCACTACTGATGTCAGAGATACCAGGAAACAAACTGTTAGTCACAAAGAACAAATGAAAATTTTAACCAAATTATTAAAAACATTTCAGGGTGGCTTGTTTTGAAATGCCTTTTTCTATCAGAAACCAAGAACTGAGTAATTTACCATGTGCCCATGCATTCAGAGCACAGGATTTGGAGTCCTTGTAGTCATTCTTAATGCTGAAAACTGGTATTTCTCTTTATAACTCTTTAAAGAGAAAAAAATTCCCACATAATCTTTTTTTTTTTTTTTCAGTCCTCCTTCATGGTCATTAAGGTTATAAAATATTTTTTTTTTTAAGTGGCTAGCTTGCTTTTGCATATTTAGGACTTTTAGTTGAGCCAAGGGAATAAGAAAATTTCCTTCTACTCCTCTGATTATGTTGCTTACAGTCATGTGTAATCTGAATGTAGCCAGTCTTAGCTGAGTGTGTGAGTAAAAGGGTCCTAATTTCTTTTTCAGAATGAAGAGTGAAGTACATCCTTTGACAAGTTACCACTGAGACTTGTTTTCAAACACTTTGCAAAATTTTTTGCCATCCGTTGCTTTGCTACCTCTCATCTTTGATAAAGTTAATATTTTTCTACATTGTTATATAGTCATTATCTCGAACAAAGTTTCTAGATGTTATTTATATTATTTGACATATAAATGGGCAACTTTTGGCAATTTTACCAATGAACTTTTCTCCTGGATGAAGTCTTTACTACTACAAATGAAGGAATTTAAAGTCTTAAGAGATCGCCATTCTTGATACAGCTTTGAAAATATAGCTGTTACCAAAAAATTCCCATCAGGTATTTCGACTTCCTTCAAGGTTATCTAGGAAAAAACACAGGAAACCCCCCTAGAAAAGTCAGGATAACCCTGGCTTTGGTGAAAGAAAATGCTGTACAAGATTTCAACATCTCTTTTATATAAGAAAATAAAGCCTGAGTGCTGATTTTCAGTTTCACTCCATTAGAACCACAGGATTTTGTGACATTGTTATTTATAACTACAATATTGTCAGCTGAATATTTATGTATATAATTATCCATGCTTTTTTTTTTTAGATTAACCATCTGTTAATATAGCTTTTAAAATGTTTTAAGAGATCATTAGCCTACTAATATTTTAAAGCACCATCACATATGCTTTTTTCCTTGTTTTTTTTACAAATATATTGTCTATAATTTATTCCTTGATGGAAAAAAGTTCCCTGCAAGTAAAATATTATTAACCTTCAGGGTCTATACAGCAAGAGTAGAACAGAGAATTTCGGGAGATGATGCCTGTAAAACCCTCTTACTGTTAACATATACAAATCTATTAAGACTGTAAGATTGAATTTCACATGTTTGACTACCAGTGAACTTGATGAGACTGCAAGAAAAGACTTATTTTGGATAGTTTCATCTTCAGAAATTGCTCTATGATCTTTGATGATTGTGTCACTGCTTTGCTGGGACCTACGTCTGACCTGCATGGATGGTTTGCTGCTTAGTGCCTTGTCAGAGGGATCTGTGCCAAAACAGAGATTTAGGTTTGGAAGGGTTCAGGTGTCAAGAAGTCTTCATGTCTTATGTTGCTCCATTAATCTTTGGAGGGTTGTTTTGTTTTACTCTGCTTCAAGAGCAGAGTCAATTTAGAGCAAAATTCTGCTTTGCTGGTGTGACTGGAATTGTGCTGGTGAGTGCAAAGCGTTTGTAACCAGCCTTGCAGCGGGCAGCACTCCCTGCTATCACAGCACAACCTGATTGAGTTTCCTCAATCTCCCACCTTCTTATTACTGCAGCATTAGAACTGCCTTCCTAAATGTAGAAGAAAACTCTTGCTAGCCAAAAATCTCTCTACTGCCACTGAGCAGCAAACACTTTTCTGTAACACAACTGGCTGTGTGCTAAGATTGCGATCTTCTCTCTGTTATAAATCTGTCCAGGGAGCTTTGGGCTGGATGGAAACTTGTGGCACTATCAAAGATGCATTTACTCCCAGAACTCCATGCCCAATCCATTCTTTCTATTGCTCGTGTCAACATACAGATTCAGTGATGCTGTGGCTGTGCAAGTAACTTCACCACAGTTTCCATGACAGTAAAAGGATCAGGAAAATGTCTGTGTGTGGTTGCTGGTTTTCATTTAGCAGCTTCTACAGCAATAAATCCCATAATGTTTATGTGGCCTCTGTGGCAGAATTACTGAATATTTAATAATGATGACAAAGTAGAATCAAGACACAGATTCTTTACTGTGGTGAAAAAATTAGCACTTAGGTAGCAAATATACGCCACTGTGCCCTCAAACTGCCTGATGTAGGAAATTTAGTACCTGATTAATGTGTTAAATATGTGGGATATATTTGATCAAAGTTGGGGTATAAAATGTTCATTGAAATGTTGTGAAAGGGTTACAGTAAGAAAGCTTTTGAACATGAGTCTTTTATTTTGGGACCAATATTCTAAATGAATGCATTGAAAGCAACGTTTCTGTCAGTGCAGAAGCATGTTAAACAGGCAAGCTATAGTCTGTGTTAGGTAACATTGCAGACTCTAATTATAGAAAGCTCAGGAAAATGTACTACAGTAAGCCACATTCATTTTAGATGCTGCCACTTGGGCACTGTAAAGCATCCAGAGTGGGGAGGAGGAATGTGGTGCTTACTTTGAAAATTCTCAGACAGAAGACGCTCTGGTTTGTATATGTCTAAAAAACCACATGATTCCCTGAAGTGTTTTCTTTCTCAAATAGAAACTTTTTCTTCCTGAGGAGTGGCCTGGTTTTCAGCATGGAAAAGGAAAAAATCCAAAAAACAGGTTGGAAAATACTCTGAGACTAAGAATAATGACATGCAAAACTTGTTGATCAGCATATCCCTGTTTAGGAGAATGGTCCTTTCTCCTTGAAGGGCAGGAGGGTTGCATTCTGCTACAGGAGCCAAATTGTCCCCTCCCTCTGTGCCTTGAAGAAGTTAGGTGCAGATCTAAAATATTTAACTCTATTACCTGTGTGTAATGTTAATTTGGAACATCAGTCCAGTAGGTGAGAGTGGCAGTTTGCATTCAGGGATGACCATGGCAGCTTATTCCATCCATGCCCTCCTGGAAGGAAAGGGACTGGAAGTACAGGGCACAGAGGTCATTGCTGATGATTCCACCAGCTTCATTCCTTTTATTTTGCCACAGTTTTGTCCACATGATAATGTAATTCATTGTTGCAAATGCAGTAGGAACCTGAATGGAGGTTGTAGCCAGATGGGGGCTGATCTCTTTTCCAAGGTAACAAGTGACAGGACAAGAGGAAATGCCCTCAAGTTGTGCCAAAGGAGGTTCAGATTGGATATTAGGAAAAATTTCTTCACTGAAAGGGTGGTCAGGCATTGCTACCCAGGGGAATGGTGAAATCACTATCCCTAGAAGCATTCAAAAGCAATGGAGATGTGGTGTTTAGAATCATAGTTTAGTGGTGGACCTGGCAGTGTTAGGTTAAAGGTTGGCCTCAATGATCTTAGAGGTCTTTTCCAACCTGATGATTCTAGGAAGTACCTGGATGCAAATCATCCTTTAACCACTCAACTGAAATAACTATTTCACAAAGTATTTTTTTTTTTTTTTTTTTTTAGACCTTGAGAAATATTCAAGAAAACCTGAATTTTGGACCTTAATGTCTTACAGATATTGCCATTATGCTTACTAAACCACATCGTTTTGGTTGGAGCTCATGCTAGTGTTGCAGAAGCTGCTAGACCACTTCAGTACAGCAGGTGGAGAGAAGCTGGAATTAAATCCTCTCTTTCTGTCCACTGGCCTGCAGGCATAACTACATACCTCCAGTGCACTTAGGGGATTAACAATAATAGCTTGCCAAATACACTTTTAATTCCTGGTGACTGAGCAGATAACTTGGAGGCCTTGCACTGATGTTTTCCTGCCATTTGACTTTATATTTTAAGTGATCTGTTTTCCTGTGCAAGCTTTGTGTTGTTTGCGTTAGTACTTTTTAAAGCCCTGGTTACAGACCAGTGGTGAGAAGCAACTCAGTCCTCAAAATGTTCACAGCTGAAATTTTTTGTTATGATAAGGGGGAGAATAGGGAGCGAGCAGAAGACAGAGGGGAACCTGAAGAGTTCCCTGCTTAGGCACTGACTTGCAGAGATCAGATCTGGAGTCAAAATTAAATTCAAATAGTCTCTTTTGTTTTCTTGCACATCAATAGTCTATTATTAACACCCAGTATCTGTGGCTCAAAATTAGTTAAATTAGCCTAATCTTAATAGGATAACTCTAAGTATTCATCTACATTGTCCAGGGACCATCTAAATTAAGGTGGTTGGTAACTGCATATAAATTGACAATATGCATTGATCCTTTCTGCCCACCCTTGCTTTCAAGTGGAGCTCATGTGCAGGAAAACTTCTTTCCCATAAAGCCAATCCATATCTTGGAACAGCTGCAATCAATACATTGACAGCACATGGCATGGGCAAATAGATGAGGGTAACAAACAAGTCAGATTAGTTCTCAGGAAAAATACAAACTCTCCTGGTTGATAGACCACCATTACCGTGCTCCTCACTTCTCAGGGCCCAACTCATTTTCTCACATGTTCAGCTCCCTGTTATCAGTAGAATTGACCAGAATTTTAACACTGAGATAAGCATAATAAATGAATGCATTCCTAAAAGCTTCAAAATCCATCAATGACAGTGTTTAGTCTTCTCTGGGCAGGAGTGTAAGGTATTAGAATAAGGCCTATCCCATAAAAACGGATCTTTAAGTTTCCTGAACAAGTTCAATATCCACTCTGAATACCCCTGTTGGAAGCACTCACCACTGACTGGTCACCTCTGAGCTGAGGTTCGTTGTTTTTATGACAGAGCTTGCTCAGATGTGACAGCAAAGGAAGGGACAGTATTAGGGGCAAGTCTCCTCTGGTCCCATTTTCTGTGATAGAAAGAGGGAGGACATAAACTCATCAGGCCACCAGAGAAACAGGACTTCTTGAGTCCTGCTGGGCTCTTTGTAAGAGCCAGAGTTCAGCAAATGGCAAGGTAATATCCCGGGTTCCTGAGGCTGGAGGGACAAGCTCTGGGCTAGCTTCCACAGGGAAAGGAAAGGCTAGCTGGCTGGGGAATTGTTGGCATGAGCACAGTGGTGTGGAAGGGAGGCTGTGAGTTTCTTCCCTAGCGCAGAGTTCCCCTTTTCTTTTAGACCATGGTACAGCTCCAAGTACTTTGAGCACTATTAACTCCTTCATGCTGCCAGGAACAGTACCAGGAGTAGTTCATCAAGAGTGTGAATGGGGAAATCCTGCATATAATAATAATGCAGGACCAGGACATACAAACAATATTTTCAATAGCAAGGTCATTCAAATATTTCCATTTCTTTCTTATTTTTTTATTCTAGGTAACTATTCCTGCTTTGCCATTCTTGCCGCATATGGAAGATTAGATATTTTGTGTTCTTGAGCTCTCATGGTTGATCGAGCCATTTGGAGACATAATGACAATGGAATTAGGTGAAAATCCCATAAACCATCGAATTACACATCTAGAAGCACATGGAGTTCAGAGTCAATATTTCTGCTGGAACAAAGATGTAGAGCACATTGCTGTTTTCATCTGGTCATTCTGACTTTCCAAATTGCTGACATGCAGTGGTATGAAAAGCATTCCTACAGCTCTTTGTGTCAAATCAAAAGGTCTTTTTTCTATCAAGTTATTTCTCATATATTTTTTTCCCATATTCATACTTCCAAGAAGTAATGAAATCAATTTTGTATACCCAAAGTGGTTTTTGATGCCTTATTGTCAGGGATCAGTCTTTAGTCTCCAGCTGTAGAATGTCCAGGTTTTGGGTTATCAGAGTTATCAGGCAGTTTGAACTTATTTGTGTTTATACTCCAGAGGTCTTAGAGAAGCAGAAAGCAGTCATTTATAAAGAGACAGATTTAAAAATAAAAAAGAGAAATACATAACTTTCCCGTCTTATTTTTTTTTCCCCATCTATCTCTAAACACTGCTTATGAAATGACTGCTTTACAGTAAAGGTGGTACCAAATGCATGGTGCCATCCACACTCTTTCCTACCCCAGGCCAACAAATCCTGTTTGTACTGAGAGCAAGGTGTGGTATGGACCCACTTCGTCCATGTTCACTTGACCAGAGCTGCTCGGACCTTGCTGGGGCTTTAGTGCCACCTGAGACTTGGTGTCACTGCCTGCTCACTCCAGGTGTGGGGGAGCCTCAGCTGATCCACTGTGAGGAAATGCTCAGGGGGCTTTTTCTTTTCAGTGATGTTGTTGTTCCTTCTGCAGAGTTCATCTGCCTTTTTGTTGTAATTCCTCCTTTACTGGTGCATGAACAGAGCCACGAGGTCAGTTTTTTCATTAATTTCTATTCATTTCTTGAAGTCCTTAGAAATCTGTGACCTCTTATTGCCCTGAAAGCAAGCAGGGGACACACAGCTGTCCTTCCAAGCAAGCAGTCAGGCAGACTTTAGAGTGGTAAATGCAACAGGAAATGTTAGTGAGATTCACTCAAGCATTAGAAGTATTTTGGCACAATATCCAGGATATTTGTATTGACCTGTGTAACACTGCTGCAAAAAACTCCCTACAGCTCCCAGCATACTCAGAAATACCTGATAACACTTTTTTTCCCCCCGCCTAAATGCTTTAAGATATGTTCATTTAGATATTTTGTATCAGGTATTCCTACCATCAGGGAGGCCATTAATAGATTTCTGAAAACTGTAGCACTTTTTAATGTACATTTTCTCAATTCTTGGTAAAAATAAATTGATCTAAAAGTAAAGCATTCCAGATTTCCACATCCAGAATTAAAAAAAATGCCTAAAAACTGTAAAAAAATATACCAGATCATAGTAGGCTAGTAAAAATGAATATGAGGGAGGGAGTTCAGTAAAGGAGTGCTGCTTTTTATTATTTTTTAATAATTAATTGAAACTTTCCATGTAAAAAAGGTTTTATATTAGACTTTTATGATGATAGTGATTTTATTGTTGCTGGGATAACCCTGACTGCTATTCACTGAAGTAGTAACAGGCTACAGGAGTACCCATGCACCCTACTGTGTATTTATTTATTTCTCTTGTGTATTCCTGTTTATAGACTGAGAAAAAACCATAAAAATTAAATTACAAGTCCTATCAGAAAAGAGGTTTTGTGAGATACAGAAAACTTAAGCAAACTAAAAAAAGTCTACTTACTAGTTTTAAAACCAGATGTGATAGGCCCCTATGAAATCATTTCCTACTGCTATCATGCTGATTAGCTGCACAGACTGTGTTACTGGTCTCTCGAACAGATGGTCTATACTTCTCTTGCAAACTCCAGAGTTACTGGATGACAGAGGCATTTAATTTTGAAGTCCTTTAAAAAAATAGTCCTGTTTTAGATTTACTTCTTGATGAAGATTTACATATTTTTACTACAGAGTAATATTTCTCCAAAGCTTAAATCCCTACTACTTTATTTCTGGAACGATTCACATGTTTGGCCTCCAACTTTTGCTGTGTTATGTTGGTCTGGCTCCCAGATCCAAGGGCTTTATTATCTGTCCAGTGCCTGCTACATTCCACCCATCTGCCTGTGTGATTGAAGGAAGGCAGCATTAAGCAATCTTTGCTTACAACAGCATCTTCCAGAAGAGCTCAGATACTTTCAAACCCTCTGCCTTTGTTTTCTTGGGTAAGAAAACAACTACTGTTTCAATGACTGTCTTGAGAACTTCTAGGTAAATATGAACAGTTGCATGAACCAAGTTTATGACCATGGCCAGTCTTAGTCTGACACAATGCAGCAATCAAGTACAGAATACACAGCTCTTTCCCATCTGTCTTTGTGCAGCACAGAGTTTTGTCTGGCTCGTGCATATATACACGTAAGTATGTTTAAATGCTTCCTGTCAGTATAAGAGAGAACTGTAACTACTATAATGCTGCAAGTTGCGCTGAACATTTCATGAACTTAGAATTTATGTTACTGTTTAGTTTTGTTTTGCTTTTCTGCCATGTGTTTTCTCAGAAAGACCTCGAGCTGACAATATATCAACTGAGTTCTAAGTTAACAACTTTGCTGCCGTATTTTATATTTCTAAAAATTATGTTGGAGAATTTAGTACCTGTGAAACTCTAATAGCTTTAGGGCTAAATTCAGTATAAAGATCTATAGCAGCACAGCTAGCACACACCATGACAGATGGATAAAGAAGCTGCAACTCCATTTGTTTGGAAGGAGTTGCATAAGCCAAACCTGAGTACAAAAACTGTGAGTTTCTGGTAAACATACAGGGAGGCACAGTCCCATAAGCACTTCAGGGCTCATCTGAGCACTCTTGCAGCTGCTCCACATGGGGAGGGATGCTTGGTCCCTTTCTCACAGATAAAATTCAGACAAGCAGCTTTCTAGACACAGGGACCTCAGCTGTCACAAGAGAGTATAACTAATGTCTCTCTCCAAATGACTGCATAACTTGACTACAGCCTAACTCCAGACCCCGGAGTTCCCTCACCTACCACCTTCACATCATCTGGCAGCATCACTGCTTTTTCTGACCACACTTGTGGACGAAAAAAACGAGTGGCAGATTGGACAGGCATATTATTTGCATGTCTGAGATCATCAAGCCTTCATAGATCTGACACAATGAAACATTAATTCATACCCTATCATTTTTTTTTGCAGTTGACATTAGATTGATCCCGAGTGTCTATTCACATCTGCTTGAAGGAGTTGTATTTTACACTTCTTGCTGAGCACATAATGAAATGTAAATTCCCTGACTCACCATGTACGAAAATGCCTTACACAAAGGATTTTCTCTGTCATATAATTAACAAACCCAAGTCTCTGCTTGCTCTTTCAGCTGATTTAGCACCCTCTCACTTGGGAGAGGAGACCAGGGAATATACCTTTCTTACACAGTTTTTATTACATTCTGAACCAGCATCTTAGCATCCTCCCTGGGTTTAATTTTTGACTGAGATAAGCCATTTGAGACAGATCTGAAGACAAATTCCTACAGATGCCAGAACCTAGGGAGCCCTTAAGGAACATCTTGATCTTCACTCTGCTGTCCTGCAAGTACTTCTCTCAGAAAGGGTGCTTAGGCAGTGATTGCAGGAGTTGTAAGTTGCTTTGCATATTTTTTCACAGAAAGAAATTACATGGCTCTATTGCATTTCTTTTCCACTTTGTTACCAATTTACAACTTTTTCCTAAAAATCTGTGAAATCTTTATGAGGTAAATGGACATGCCTGTTCTGCAGCAGAGGATCTGTCTGTGCTTGTAATCTGTGAGAAATTACATGAACTATTTGGAGGCTAAAATATTTTTTTTACTATGGAGAGAAGCTGTGCCTGTTTGTTTTATCTACAGTGGCTCTCATGTGCTCTTTGGCATCACTGCTGCTCTCTGTTCCTCTCCACAGGGAGAGTTTCAGTTGTAGAGAGGTGACCTTATGAATTGTTATTAATTAACACTTCCACATGTAAATTAGAGCCTCTGTCATAGGCATGCAGAGAAGCTGCTGCTCCGTGAGAAGTGCAGGCACACAAGTTACCAACAGCTCTGTCCAAATGTGGGCAGTTCCTGGCCTTCTGCCAGGCCAAGCGCATGGACATGCATATATCCATCCATCTCTGAGACAAAGGAATATTCCATGTTAATGGGAAAGTAAAGTTATATTGCCAGAACATGTCATCTTCAACAGAAATAACATTCTCTGGTCCTCTCAGAGTACCAAGAGCTTCCCAGCTGTGTGAAGCTTATGGTCTGAAAACTCTCCTGGGATATCCGGATACAGAGAAGTTCAATTTTTTTACAACTCTGAGGTGGGGCCCAGAAGTTTTCATTTTATCTCAAATATTTTTTAATTTTTTCAGTCAATCTATGTGGTGATCTCTTAATATTAGAAAATTTAGAAAATCTATGAGGTTGGTCTACAATATTGTTTGAGTTTATATGGTGTTCTGGCACATAAATCAGATGCTAGAGGGACCAGCTATTTTAGAAATTATCTCAAGGCTGTAAGAAAAGAACCTTGAATAAAAGAATCTTGAATAAAGCTGTTCCTTCAGTTTGATCACGTTGTGGATTTAAAACCTCCTTGATTCTAAACATTTAAACATAAACATTTTCAATACTGTCTGGGGGAGGACCGTGGATCTGCCTGCTATGGGATTAATCAAATTATCTTTTTGATTGGACTGCCAATAGTCAAAAATAGTACTCAGGGAACACAATAATCTGGCTGTAGAAGAAACATCCTTTATTTCGTAATAATAAATGAGGAGAGGAGAGCTTACCTCTCTTCCCTTGCGGTGCCTCCCAGGACTCTGTGTTCCAGTCTCAGGGGCTGAACGTTTGCTCAATCAATTTATGTGAAATTTTAAACTCTGGCTGCAAGAAGTCTTTTTATTTAATGTATATTTAGACCACAGAATAGTGCCTCTTTTCTTATGGAAACAATCTTGCTGGATGAGATGAAATGGCACATATAAACTTAACCTTCTTAACCTGTAAATCTTATCACAAATGGTCATAAAGTTTCCATCCTGCTCCTTTTCAAGTCCTTCAAAGGAGAAACAAGTTTGTGGTTAACATATATACAATCATGAGCCCTGTGAGTTTGGCATTTACTGGTGTTGAGCCAATGGCAGAACCACAAATGTACATGGAGCAGCTCCTCTTACGGAAACGTCATCTCCTTCACCCTCTGAGAGCCAGGAATGTTTCCATTTAGGAAAAACAGACCATCAAGTGGTGTAGTGGAACTTGCCACCACAAATGGAGATCTTTGATGAAATCACATGGATGGGTCTGTTCTGACTGTGCAGGATATAATTTGCCTGCTCCACAAATGGAAACAAAATAAATTGGTGTCTGATGGTCCTTGCTGCCTGGTACCACATTGTTTATTTAAACAGATCAATGAATCTGGGGATCTATTGCACAGCTTAATTCATACTGGAAATAGAAAATGGAAGATAAATTCAGCAGTTGAGTAGTAAAAATGCAAACTTTTCCCCTTTTTTGCCTGCCTGTGGGATGTGGTTATGCGTAAACATTTCCACTGGGACCAAGTGACTGTAGCTGGATGCAGTTTGCACTGGCAGCACAAGGCCCCATCCAGAACTAATCTGTTTAACAGCTCAGTCTGAAGCCACTATCAGTACAACTCATCTAAAAAGATATTTCTCATGCACACTGATTTTAAAGTAATTATTTAAATTACTATTACTGTTCTGTTTTCCACAGAGCCTGTCAGAAGTCCTTCTTGGCCTCCACTTACAGCTGGGCAGCTTTCTGGGAGTTCAGGATCTCCTGGCAAGAGACAAATCTGCAAAATCTCACAGAATTCCCTGCATTCAGTGCTGTGAGTACTTCTGCCTGGTTTAATCCTACAGGTTGTTTTTGAAACTCGTTACTAATATAACTTCAGCTTCCAGAGTTACAGCACTCAAAACGGGTTAGAGTCTTAAACTAATTTTGCCTATCTTAGAGGAAATCTTGTAAAGGACATGTAAAAGTTATTAGTCAGAGACTAAATTTTAGGCAGAGCATGTTCTAATGAAAATTAATTAAACTAGAAACATAATTTAGCAACACAAGTTGGTTTTGGTGAACAAACATAAAAAAAGTTGAAAAATCACAGCACTTTTTAGGTAATCAAAATGTTAACCTGTTTCTCTGTGAGCAATTCATAAATAGTCTTGATGATGTACAGTGGCTTAAGTTCTATAATTAAGCATGGGAAACACACAGCTGCATTTCAATTTTAGTTGAAATTTACGCAGTTGAGAAGAATATAATAATATATCTACTTGTGTTTTTAGAATGCCCTTCCTGCTTATCTCTTTAAGGTGTATGTTTTTCTGTACTAGTAACTAGGCAGAATGGACCAAACCAAAAAACTTAACCTTAATGCTTCACTAAATTTTTGATAGGTAATTTCAGATGCAATGGCTCCTTACCAGACCTTTGGGGACTGCCCTATGCTAGGAGAGCAGCTGAAGGAACTTTTCTACTTTTGCTTTTATTTTATGAAAGTAACAGACATGAAGCGTGGGTCACTCAGACAAAAGAGTGCTATTCAAATTAGAGAAAACTACCATGCAGTTTTCTAATGATACCTTGAAGTACTTACTAAACCTACATGCAGCTTTGTTAGCAAGTAGTCTCATCAAATAAACATCAAAACTGGTGAAAGTAAAGCACAGCTTGTGCCCAGTAATGAACTGAATGAGTTGGGATGAAAATTATCTGAGGCTAAGCACACTGGTCCTGAGCTGCTGTCCCACTCCACAGGGAGAACCAGGGAAATGCTGCTGCAGCCCCTCAGGGCTCCTGCTCAGCTGTGCAGCTTGGCTTCTGGACTGTATTGGGAAAGCTGTGTGTGCTCAGCTTTCTCCTTTCTTAATGTGAGTTTGCTCCACAAAGATGCTGAATGGCAAATCTCAAAACAGGAATAACTGCTTACCTTCCAAATGGCAATCTGCCATGAGAGGTGTCTGCTGAAAATGTGGTGAGAGCAGTTACCAGGGGACACATCATGGAACCACAATACATCAAAAGCACAGGAGACCGAGAGGATAAAGGATCACCTCTGTACACTAAACCAGTTACTTTATTATGATTAACCAGAGTTGTAGCAGAGCTTTGTCAAATAAAGCACACCACAAAGTTCGAGTTTTGCCCCTGCTTTTAAGTACACTGTTTTAGTTAGGTGAATAAAGGCTTCAATGGAAGTGACAGCACAGCCAGAGCCATGACAAGAGCAAGCCAGCGCTGAGCCCCCGTGAGCCAGCGGGAGATCAAACTCCCTGAGGGTCAGAATGGCTGGGGGTGCTGTCAGGAGCAAACACCCCACTGTGACTCTGAGCTTCAGCCTCTCTGATGGATGTCTCAGCAAGCTGACTGCTACCAACCTTGTCAAACATTTTTCTACACCAACACAGAAGAACAAAAATAGCTCTCTCACGTCTTGTTAGATGTCCATGGCCAGAATACCCCTGTCCAGATTAATAAGTCATTACTAATTTAGAAAAGCATAGCTCATATATCTCTTTACATACATCCTGCTCTGCAGTGGTAGCCAAGCAGCAGGACATTTTCAAGCACCACCTGCGCAGCCTGGCTCGCAACCTGACAGAGAAACACGGGTGGTCTCCAGACACCAACTGCAGTCATGCTGACACTGCACGTCCAGCTGTACTTAGAGGGACTTGGAAATGTATAATGCTATGTTAGTAAGTAAAGCCCCTAGTTAGGCTAACTTAAAGCAGCTTTTAATCTTTGCTAATGAAAATCTGCAGTTATGATCCTAAGTCTTTTTCCAAATACTTCTGCAGCTTTGGGTGCAATCCAACACCCACTGACTTAAAAGAAAAATCTGACTGTAGAAGGCCATTTCTGCTGACAATCCTGTAGCAGCCGCAGAGGCTGACCAACATGGGAAGAGTCCAAAATTCAGCAGAGGCCCCCCTGACCAACCTAATGTTCCCACTGTACTTGCACAGGCCTCCTGCACACATCATGAGCAGTGCAGAGCTGGCACTGTGCATCAAGTTGTGGCAGGGGACGAGGTGTCCACAGTTTTGCTTGAAGCACTGTTGTCACAGCTCAAGTGCTCCTCAGGTAGTTCTTTCTCTTCTAAAGGAACTTGAGGTTTTGTAGAACCATAGCCTCAAGTTCCAGCTTCTATAGTAGTGTAAGTTGCTTACCTGTAGGCTCAGGAAAGATTGATCAGATTTGTAGTGTTTTTACTTTTCTGCTTAGCCAGAGTGAAGGTGAGCCTCCAAGTAAAATAATCTGCAGCCTGGAGGGACCACTGGCCTTGGCACTTGAGCTTCATATCATAAGCATCTCTTTTGCCAGCATGTTTCAGCTAGAAAGAGCAAACCTGGACATGACAGCTGAGGAGAATGAGAGCAGGAAGCACTCGTGTCTGTTGCTCAGCCCAGATTCCCCCACACCTGAGAGAGCTGAGTAATGAGTTTTGACAAGAGCAACGTTAATGCATTTGTGGCTTTCCCTGTTCTGCAGCCCCAAGGCTGCCTTGCCTGGAGCAGAGCATGCCAGGGGCTGGCTCTGCTGCTGCTCTGGTAATTTCCCTTACGTTGGGAAGATGTCTGTGCAGTTTGTTAAGTTCCAAACTGGCAGCTCTGCAGAGCAGGGTGAGAAGGGCCAGCAGTGCTTGGAGATTGTCAGTGCAGGGACATGCTGACATGTGGGGGAGTGACTCCAGAGTGGTCCCAGGCTTGGGCTGAGCCTCTTCAGTGTGAACATTGATGAGTTCCTGAGGTAAACCACTAAAGTGCTATTGTATCTTTAGGTCACACTTAGGGAGACAGTGACAGGGAGAAAACCTGACTTAAAACTCTTCAGGAAGACTCCATGTCTGCAGGCAGACAGAACCCCTGTTTGTGCAGCAGCGCTGCTGCTCCAGCCTCTGTGCTCAGTCCTGAGGTAAGGTTCCAGCAGGCCAAAATAAGCCCATTTAATGAGGGCCGGGCGGCATTGTGCCTCTTGCCAGCTGCCTCATTAGTGAACGGACTGCACTACAAAAGGCAAACCCCATCAGCCTGTGCAGGCTCACAGTGCTGCTGGGTCTGTTGCTGATTTACAAAGCTCAGCTGTTCTGGGTTAAGCAATTGCATATGGGAACTTGTTGGGAGCTTCCTTCAAGTAAGCCCTAAAGTAAGTTACATCTTTATGGGAAAATGTTTAAAAATAAAACCATATGAAGAAGCATGCAGGAGTACAGGCTGGAAGGGGAAAGACAGCTCTGTTTTTATTTTGCTGTAGCTCACTGTCTGCATCTGGTAAACAAGAAGAGGATGAAGCAACTACTAAAAGTGAAGTTACTATTTCAGGGGTGAAGAAAATGGAGATTATTCCAAACTTACCTTCAAAGATTTTTACTGACCTTAGGGGTTTTTTTCCCCACTCTTTATGGGCAACAGAACTATAGTTTTTTGCCTCTATTTCTGTTTCTCCAGTTGTGAGAAATTATTATAGTAGGGGCAGGCAGTGGAAATAGCATAAGCTGGAGTTACCATCACTCTCTTGTGTACCATGAGTGTTTCAGTATTTGGTTTTCATCTGCGAGATCAGAGCAGATCCTCTATGTGGGATGGTGATTCCAACAAGGTCATGGCTTTGAAGAAATGTTTCAGTGCAACTGTAGTAATTTTTTTGACTACTAGAAAATACTGCGCAGAAATGTGACTCGAGCACAGCTACACTGTCAGTAGGAGAGAATCAGTGATGCAGGGTCTATAGTAGAGTCCATCGTATGTGAACTGTATGTGAAGGACATCAATTCATACAGTTTGCTCTTACCCTGGTGCTGAGGCAGCAGTGAGTGATTTTTGCCGAGTCTTTAGTTAGGAAATGCAGTTTCTGTTTACAGTGGAGTTCACGGAGGCTTCTCAGGAATGACATCCTTGTGGACCATGGAAAATTGTTTAATGGTGGCAGACAAGTTGGAAAAGAAATGGCTTCTACTGAGGAGGCCCAGACTTTCCCTTCATATAGTCTGATTTCCCATCTTTCACACCTCTAGGAAAAGATCCATGAATATCAGTTCACAGTGTGAAAAATTAATATTACCTACTTGTAGCTGCTGTTCTTTTCCAGTGTGTTTGGTCACAAGATTTGGAGTATTTTCACAATCAGCAAGGGTAAAGGAAAACATTTTGAGAAGTTGGCAGAAAGATGCTAACAGTTCA
>NW_008236622.1:1946189-1997816 GCF_000691975.1 Corvus brachyrhynchos
AGCAGGAAGCTGAACACTCTATTTCCATGGAAGTGTGTAAACTGAGATATTTTTATAAGTAGGAGGAAATGAAGCTTATGTTTTGTGGTTTTAAAAAATAAGTTACTGTATCTACCACATATTGCATTAAAATAAAAAGTCAAGGAAGCTAAAGTTACTCACATATGCCCGAACTGGCACACAGAGTTTCATCTATAAATATCAAGAATTGATACATTCATTGATAGGTAAATGTATCATTGTGCTCTTATGTTTGTATGGCTTAGTGGTCCCATTTTTAAATTCTGTCTTGTATTTTGACAAACTTCACTTTATTAAGTCTTTGTCCATTGAAACCTGTATATTTTCCAGTCTTTCTCAGAAATCTAATTTAAATAAGACTCGTAAGTGCAGCAGAGCTATCATTCTCCATATATTTGCCAAAAATCTGCACTTATTACACAGAAGCAGCAGAATATTTTCTTCATTTTGAAAATGAAAATCGATAGGATTTTATCAGGAGCAGGTGGCTCTAGAAAAGACACCTGGGAACTAAAAGCTTTTTATATGTAATTGATGGATACCATTTCATGGAAATTAATTATAAATGGAAGAAAATATGAGCAACTTTAATATTTTAATCTTGTTGATGATCAAGGGCATTTTAAAACTGTTACTCATTGGAATAAAGACATTTTAAACAGTGGAACATTCTGAACGCAAATTTGAAGCGCTTGTAAACTGAAGCTCTCAGTCCTCTGAGTTAAATTTCTAATTATATTTGCAAGTGTTTTCTAAAGGATTTTGTGAAAGGTGAAGAGAATTGCTGAGATCACATTTGAAGTAAAAATGGAGAGATACAAAATAGGTTTATATAAGCTGATGCTACATCAATTTTGTTTGGGTACTCATTTAAAAAAATTTCTAAAAAATTTTATTCATTTTCCCAGAAAAAAAAAACCCCATCTAGAGTTATGCATACAAACACCAAAAGGTGATAATTTTTCCCCCATGTAATGAACACTAAGTACAAGAAATACTTACTATTTTTAAACATAAATCATAATAAATATTTTATGCTTGACAGAATGGACTCAGCATTTGTGAGCCAAATGACTCATACCAAAATCCTTTCAGCTGCAAAGGCTTTCTTCACTTTTATATCTGCAAGAGCCTGAAGAGAGAGGCAAGATTTGAGGTTTGTGAATTCCCTGAGAAGTGAGACAGTTGTGAACTGAGACACCAAACAGTCTCTTTTTACTGAAAATGCAGCTTCCTCTGTCCAGTGTTTATTTGCATCTCCCAGATGTTGTCTAAGGATGCGAGCTCTGTCCCTGCATGGCCTCTCAAGGGTTCTACTGGGCCTTGCCAGTGTCCTCCAGCCAGGAGACAAAGATGTGCATTCAAACACTGGGCCTTCCCTCTGGCACAGGGAGTTACCACAATAACTCCTTAGAAAAGCAGCTCTTTAGAACAATTCAGACTTGGGAAGATTTGCACTCCTCTTCCTGTGCCTGGGAGAACTGCCTGCTCCTCACTGGAAGGCACAGTGGGCAAAGGAAGGATTTCACACAGAGTTACGTTTTTGTACAAGGACACCTGATATTCTCCTTAACAAGTTTGTGGCTTATGGCTCTGATGAACTGCTGGGGTAGGTGTTAAAATATGAGAGGAAAATCTTTAGAAATAAGGTCTCCTAAAACAGACCCAATAGAAAGTTCAACAACTCAGACCTAACTCAAGGCTTCCTCCCAAAGTGTGGAACAAAAAAGGTACATAAGGAAAAATTCTTGAGAGAGAGAAAGAGATTTGTGAATTGCTTTTGTCCTTAGGAGGACTTTCCCCTTCTCATGCCATAGCCCATGTCCCAACACCATGACATTTCTCACTCTACACCTGAGGTAATGGGCCACTCACCTTGTCTGAGGCCTCTCGATATTACTCCAGTCTTAATTGCTTAATTGGACTTCAGTCCTAATGCTGACATTCACTTTCTGTGGACCTGCATAAGCAATTTCAATGGAGCTGAATCCAAGTTCAGCAAACTATAAACTGATGGATATTATCTTTATTGGCATCACAGAGAGCTTTTTGCATTTTCATTTTCATGAAATATATGATACAGAAATATTGTCATATTTATACTAAAGTCATAAGAACTCTTTTGCTCTTTTACTTAATATCACTTTGGTAAAGAGCATCCAAGACCATCCATTTCACTGTCAGATTTTTCACTTATATATGAGTCTTCTACCATTTTACTTCAGGATTCATATTCAATATTTGTTATTCAAAGTCTGGTCTGCCAACTTCTTTTCCTTCTTGCTTAGGTGTATGCCTCCAGTCTGCTGACCTGTATTTCTACATGTATTTTTTCTACACCATAAAGGGCACTGGACTCAGGGGCCAGTGCATCAGCTTTTACACAAATATCTTTATTCCCTCTTAGCCCTTTTCTGTTCTGGCATTATCACATAGTGTTGCTGCTCTGACAGTTATGAAAGGTTCATCACTATGACAACACAGGTATCAAGCAGAAATATTAACCAACCTATTGCCTGCTCATGCATTCACAAATTACATAACATGGGGACTTTTTACATAACAGCTATGCTTCACTAATCCCTGTTCAGCAATTCAGGGAGAGTGGAGAGCAAATCCTGTACAGAGCAGTGGATTTCTTAGGGTTTAGGTTGGCATGCACTCAGTCATGGTGCTTCAAAGACTTCAGACAGTTTGCCCATCCTTTAGAGATCCAGGGACAGAGGTGATGACAAATTTTGAAACTTTATACACAATTTTTTGTGCTTCAAAGCAGCCTGGAAAACATTTGATGCATGCTGGGGTTATGGAGCACTGCTGGGCTGTGCTGGCAGCCAGTTTGAATTGGCAGCTCCTGTCCAGTGGAGATCCAGGAATCCGCATTTGGAAAAAAATGGCACAAGTGCTTTGTTCAGGTACAGTCAAGGCAATGTGTTTAAACCTGATCAGATATAGGGACTTAAAGACGGATTGGCTTAATCATGAGTTTAATGACTCTGAGTACCAAGGTGATGGGTAATCCATCT
The DNA here is from genome assembly GCF_000691975.1 of Corvus brachyrhynchos. Classification (NCBI taxonomy): domain Eukaryota; kingdom Metazoa; phylum Chordata; class Aves; order Passeriformes; family Corvidae; genus Corvus; species Corvus brachyrhynchos. The sequence goes on from NW_008236622.1 coordinate 1,949,237, forward strand.
TTCAAAAGAAGTGGTCTGGGAGCAGGTTGTAAATCAACTGGGATAAAAATTTAGTTGTGAAGCAGGAAAGTAACTATCTTCAGGTGACACTGTGACATTGATGCCTGGGGCAAAGATGGAGCGCAGAAACAAGAAAAACTGCAGCCTGCTGATTTCTGTAGACATAGGTCCAATACGTGCAGCAGTTTCTGATCTGTTATGGGGAAAGCAGATCCTTAAGAAGAAAGTGTGGATCACGGAGAATACGGAGTCAGCAGATCAGTAGAAGCAGCTGCAGGCTTAAAGAAAGATGAAACTATAAGAAGAGCAGTGGTACGTAGCATACAAACAGGTGCAATGATTAAAATAAGGACAGCAAATCTGTCTAAAGGACATTCCTGTCACTGAGCAGCAAATACAACCATTTTTTGGGAAGGTTTCCTCAGCATAAATATTACATCTAAAAAAAAATGACCAAGAACAGAAAGATACAATTAAAAATGTGTGAAAGAGGCATGAGCCTGCCCCATGAATGTGTGTGGCTCAGGTAGTCCAGGAGTGGTTAATGACAGAGAGGGAGAGATGCTCCTATTCAAAGAAGCCCAGGGAAGCCTGGCACTGGTACCTTCCTGGATGCTTGTTTTTCTACATGACAGAGAGGGTGTGTGACACTGGGGATGAAAACAGGGACCTGCAGTGCTGATAGTCCTCGTGGGAATCTCTGCCTGGCCCAGGTTCAGGTGCCTGAGGGAGTGGTGCACATGTGCAGGTTTGGTGTGCTTTGCCCAAATGCAGCAGTGTGATGCTCTGAGAGCAAATTCCGTTCAAGAGAGGCAATTTTATGGTTAAAATAAGGACTTAGGTATAAAGTAAAAAGTAAATATTAAACCCACATGGGCTATATAAAGATCTGCTTGAGGACAAAGGAAAAGTAAGTTGGGTCTTCTGGCATGATATTCTCTAGGCAACCTATCTTGCTGTGGTTTTGTGATAGCTGTATAACTATGTCCTTGTAGCCATTTGAGTACCTGGAAGCATAAAATAATAGTAGCAGCAATAAATAACTTATTAACCGATTGGAAAGTGCTGGGGGTTTTTTTCAATGGTTTGCAAGTAGATAGCATATTATTATTATTTTGTGATATTTTAATTTTTATTTAATTCTTGTAACTAAAATAAATTCTTTCTACACAAGATCATGCTAAAAAATACCAGACTATCTGTACTACTTACCCTTTATTTAGTTTAGTTTTGATTTACTCCCTGCACTAGTAACATTGCTAATCAGTGTAATAGTAGCACCTGCTAGGCTTACCTAGCCCAGAATCGCAGACATTTCACATTGAGACAAAGGGAGCCTGCTTTAGGTTAAGATTGCTACAAAATAGATTAAAAAAACTGCTTTTCTGCTAAAGGTCTGTAATTTTCACAGCTCTTATCTCCTTTACCACCTTGTTTTCTCTTTCTTTAAGAGACCACTTTTCTTTCCTAGAAAACTTTACTGGTTCTTCTGTTTCTTCCACTTAATTATTATCATGTTGTTTTTCAGGAGATTAAGTATCTTTTAAAACATTGTGGAGAGACTTGGTCTTTCCTACTAAGCTTTATGAACTATTTAAACATGCAAACTGAATTTGTTTGAAGTGAAATGTCACTGAACTAGCTAAAAATGTATCCTTAATATTCTGTGAGATGTCTCACCGCTCTGTCTGGGTCTTAAACAGTTTAGACCAGTGCTGAGCTGTATGAATTAGTTATTTTTTTCATGTTTTGGGAACTGTATAATCTTAGGCTACTCTGAGCTGCCATTGAAGTTGGCTGACAATAAGATTGGAATGACTGAAGAGATCAAATTCCATCCAGAGAGACCTTGACAGGCTTGAGAGAAGGGCAAACCTCATAAATTTAATAAGGGGGATTTTTTTTAAACTGAAGGAGGGTGGATTTAGATTCAATATTAGGAAGAAATTCTTCCCTGTGAGGGTGGTGAGGCACTGGCACAGGTTGCCCAGAGAAGATGGAAGTGTCCAAGGCCAGGTTGGACAAGTCCTTGAGCAACCTGGTCTAGTGGAAGGTGTCCCTGCCCATGGCAGGGGGTTGGAACAAGAGGATCCTTAGCGTCCCTTCCAACAGAGACCATTCTAGAATTCTATGATTTCCAGACAAACTGGAGCCAGGCCATGGATATTTTCTGAATTAAACCAGCTTAAAAAGTTAATGGCCAGTTAAAACTCTCTGAATTCTGACTGTAGGATGTCATAAGAAGAAACAACTATTGAGATGCCCATGCTAGCTAATGAAATAAATTAATAAAAATAAACAGTCTCCCAGTCATTATGATATCTGCTTAGTCATTTCTTCTTCTCTCCCAGGGAAATTGCTCCGTGAGCATGTCTGGCTCTAGAGAGAAAAGCAAGACCTAAGGAGGGAGGATGTTAAGAGTGACAGCTGAGGTGGACTTGGTCTTTATTAAGTAGTGGGGAACTACTAGTAATGATAGCATTGTTATTGTTTTGAAGTATTAAAAGGCATTTGGAAAAAGTTAAAAATGCAATATTAAAAGATGATAGCTTTCTTTGATAGCTTTGCTTAACAAACAAAAGTAAAGAAGAACTCGGAAGATATGGAGGAACAACTAGGGAAGATAGAGCACAATATCTGGAAAATGAGAAAGTAGAAGTCAGGGTGAAAAAGAAAAAAGGTAAGAAACAAGGATTTTATAGTCATTTGTGCTCAGCTTCAGCTTGTCTGCAATAATCCCAGCAGAAAATCCCAGGAGCAATTTTTCCAGCAGATTAATACAAATCCTTATTTCAAACTGCTTCATTTTTCAGAGTCTTATGTTTTATTAAAGTATCCTTTTTTTCTGGCTATACAGCAAATATTGCTTCCTCTAAAAGCCTACAGTGTTAGCTGGAGTAATGGAAGCTGATTCCAAATAGTGTAATCCTCCCTTTGCAATTCATGATGCATGAGAAGGAATGTATCTGCTACACCAGAAGGGAGTCAGTGCAGATCTGGGGTGCACCAGGCATGGTGGGAAAGAGCAGAAGAAAAGTATGGTTTTGGCTGCCCTGATTATATCAGTACCTAATGACCATGGCAACATTTGGTATTGCATTGAAATAGAAGTTTGCAGGAGCAGTTTTCAGGTCTGATATTCAGTAAAACTTACTGGCTGGTTCAGGTTTCAGACAGAAATTTATTGAAGCCACGTTTCATAGCTCAGTCTGTGATCTATCCCTTAAAAAGGAATCTGATTTACTAAAGGGAGTGAGCATGAAAAATTGTGATTTGTCTATGTCTGATTTTACTGTAATGTATTCCAAAGGTCACGGTATTTTTTAAAAAGACCTTTGTTGTTTACTCTGGGATTTCAAAACTTCCCACACAGTAAAAAAGACATTGAAAGGGCTAAACTAATGAAGAATTGAGCTATTAAGCTAGAACTATGGCGGATTTCTTCCAAACCAAGAAGTGTTTATTGCCAAAGGTTTATAATATCTAGAGCAAAGGTTTACAATAAATTCAAGATCATATACTATCATATGGATAATATGATCATATATCCTTGCAAACAATTACACGTTCCTTCTGTCTGAAGCCTGTTTTGATAGAATAGGAAATCTGGGCTGCTCTACCCCAGCTCCTCTCTACTGGCTGATATTTAAACCTGTGTTTACTTAATCAACATATCTAAATTGAAAACCACTGGCTCCACTAAATTATATAATCAATTCTGAAAACATATTTTCCAGATTAAAACCCAGAATTTACTCCTTGCTGCTGTAGTTACTTTTTTGCAGTATCTGTGTCCATTTTGAGTGATGCTTGGAAGCACATGAAGTGAACATGAGGACTGGATATCTCGCCAAAATTGTGTTCACTATGACCATAATGTTACCATTAAGGCCCAAAATCCTAATATAAGCCCCCCAGACAGTAATATTAGCATTATAGTGTATTGATATGACATTAAAATAGTGCATTTATGGTTCCACAGTCCTCATTTTGGTATAAACTAAAATGCTATTGGCCATGGTGGCTTTGATCTATGTCCATGCAGTTTAGCAATTGGATACAGACTTTTGACCAGTCAAAACACAACAGTCTTTATTTTAAGGGTAGAGAACAGACTCCAAGTGAGCTCCTTCCAGGAGCAGTTAATGCTAAAGTCATAAAACTGTGTGAGCTTTGTAGCAGAACACACCTAAAGGTACATCACAGGGTGTTTACTTTTGCACAAGAAAAAAATCATATCACACACAATATATTCTTGAAAGTAGGTTAAATGTGCATTATACATTCACAAAAAAAGACCAAATGTCAAAATAACATAAATGCAGTGTATGTGGTGATGATTTTTAACACAGAAATGGGATCAGACGAGTAAGTATTTTGGCAAAAATCTGTGAAAGTTTCAGAGTTGAACCAGAAGGATGATTCTGTGCCAGTTTGAAATGTGACATATATTTCTACACAGCTATTTCTTTGATGCATGTAGAAAGCCATACTTGACACCTTATTTAAAAGATTCCACTCTGTATGAAACAATTCTGTACTAAGTGGAAAATGGTTTAAAGTGCACACTTCTCTATTGGAACAACGATTTCAGCAGATGGCTGAAATTTTGTCACATGTTCCTGTGATTTCCATAACCCAAAGGCATCTGAGGAACCATTCCACAGTTCAACATTCTTTGAAGACAATGTGAGTCCTTCCACATATTTGGGATAACAATCAAAATTTTATTCAAATGTGACCTATGTTCATATTTCATTGATTTTAGATCCATCCATGATTTTTTTCCAATACCAATCATAGAACTCAGAAAGCAGATTTCCTTTCTTATATTTCATTTCTCCCAGCCAGATATTGCAATCTTTTTTTACCTTGTTGTCAATAGTTTCTGAGATGCCTTCAGACACAATTATAAAGTCCACTGATGTCCTCAGGAAATTGCTGAACTCAGTCAGGGGAGCTTTCATACAAGTGATGCAAATGGAACAGTAACACTTAGAGGATGCACCCAGTCTTGGAGAAAAAGTTTGGGCTTCCAAGGTCATTAATTGTATATGTGGAAACCCATGGAATTGAATACACCCCTGTCTCCTGTGAAGTTTTTAACTGTAAAATACTGCATAGCAGAACAGTTCTAATAAATTGTTTCCTGTAAAACCTTGGGCCACAGTTCTATTAAGGAAAATCCTATGAGTTGCTGCAATGCTGATCACCAGTCTCTCTTGTGAGAGATCGTAATGGAAATCCTCCTTTTCCCACTATGCAGATGAGGAAGTCCTTCTTTAAGGCTGTTGTGGAGCAGGATGTGGAATAGGCCAGCACAGGGCAGCACATGCTCTTTCAACTTTTCTAGGGATTTTCTGATATAAGAATCTCCTCTATTTACAAGAACACCATTTAATTTTTTTTTTTTTTCAAACTTGAACTCAGTAAGGAGTGAGTAAAAGAAATCTTTGAACCATTACTTCCCAGGAGGAAAAACATGAAAAGTATTAGGGGAAAAAAAAGTTTGAAAGAGTTGTAGAGCTTTTTTTATTTACACAGTATTTGAAATTTTTTTAAAGTTTCTTCTTTCCTATATTTCTATATGTTCCTGGTTTTTGCTTTCTCTCAACAAAAGAAAAACTATGAAAAATTAAAAGAATGACATAAACCCCATTCTTATCATAGGAAGGGTTTCCATTTCTATTTTTGTGGTTTTGAAAGTGAGGAAAAAGATGAGCACAATATCTGGTCATAAAATACTGGCATATTATACAGCATAGGAATGCTGTCCACTGATGGCAACACAGTGCTCCAACAAACATCTCACATACTTTCCAGAGAGGTGTTGTCCCCTGATTTTCAATGATAGTTGAACCTTGGTTGCTGCTGACTTTTTCTGCTTTCTTTAGCCTTGGTCACAACGTGACTTCCATACAAAATACTGTGAGGATACTATGGAGAACTTTCTCATAGTTGAAGAAGCATCAAAGGAATTACTGGATTTATTCTGCTGTAGTGGTGAAACCTGCCTGAAAATGTCATGGCACATATAGGAATAATTTATATTGTTCCAGTTAACATGTGGAGCTATTTGCATTATACTGCATATTCATTTAGCTGTCATCACTGTGGGTGGGTTTCCATTTTCCACCCTCTGTCTGAGCAGTGATTTGGTAGAAGACAGTTCCTATAAGAACATAGGAAAAAGTGATCTATAGTAGCTGTAAAAACAGGCAAGGTGGAAAACAGTTTTACCTACAGGTATTGATATTTCATTTCACACTTCAATCCCTGTTGAGCAATTGCTCATAAAAAGAAAATGCTCTGGTTAAGCTGGCAAAGACTAGAAATGCCACTTATTACATACCCTGGATAGCATTCCTGGCCTGGAATGCGGGTGCCCATAAATGATAAATATGACACAATAAATAGATGGCAGAAAAATCAGAGATGTGAAGATCCTATGTCCTGAAATGGAAATAAAACTGGAATTTCATAGCGAGAGATTCCTATTATCAGATGGAAAAAGACACCCTCCTAGCCCATAACTATTGCCAAAATTGTGATGAGTCCTTTGACTGCATGGTGCCTTCTTTAGAATTGCATTGCTGCAAACAGGGATGGAACAGCACCAAAATGGTTGTTTCCTGTGCAAACAATTAATTTTGCTATTTCTTAATTGTACGAAGTTAAGTTATGCAGTCAGTCAATTTCAGTTACACTCATGTTGCCATTTCTTTTGCTGGGCTTGTTTATTGTCTGTGCACACCGTGGTGAGTGCACAGGAAATGCTCATCCCATATTGTGCGACTTGGGCAGTTCTATTACAAATAAATAAGCATTTGCCTAGACAAAATTTTGTAGTAAGAGATGGAAATATGACAAAAGAAACACTGAAAGAATACTTTTTTTTCTGAAGGTTCAGAAACTTTTCTACTTATTTTATTTCAGATCTTACATTTCAGAGGTCCAGAAAATTGCAGGCAAAAATGTTTCTAGTTTTCATGTGGGTTTTGGTGTGTTTTTGTCCTTTGGAGTAGGTATTCCAAACAACATGAAGCATTATTTGCTAAAGATGTATGTGTCCAATAGAGCTCTACAGGATATTTTCATTCCTCCCATAATGACATCACTTCTCAGTAAGCCTTCTATATAAACACCTCGCTGTTTGGAAAAACATTTATTTTTGTATTCTGTATTCTTTGCTTTACACTACTTGTGTGGCAGAAAATCTTCCCTGAACAAAGCAAATTACAAAGTGTCATTGGAATGGCCAAATTCCATGGAGAAGGCCCCCAAATGACAGACTTAGAACAACCACAAAGTGTTGACTAAAAAATTGCAGAAAAGTACTACCTTTTCTATTCTATTCTAGAACAAGCACTGCTGTGCTAAGGAAAGGTGGGAAGCAGATTCATCCTGCCATCAGAGAGTTTCTGCCTCAATGTTAAACCCTGTTCCACAAATGCATTACTTTGTTAAAAAAGATTTGTCTTCTCTGCTTGAGAGTCAGAGTAAGATAAAGCTGAAAAGTAATCTTGTTGGGGTAAGCCTAGTAATTGGGAATAAATGGTTGGGGATTGGCAAGCTCAATTCCTTGTGTTTGCTCACGTACAGTCCTCATAAAGAAAGGCAAGAGGAGCATTTGCAAACACTTACTGCCCTTTATTCAGTCTAAAGGCTTTCTCTCTGGGTGAGTTTGAGCTCTCTTACAAAATCTTACCAGTCTAATATTAGTGAGTACAGAGAGAGGTGTATGAGAACAAAAATATCTCCCAAATCCTCTTATAGAAAAAATATTAGGAAACATTGCATGTATTACACTCCATTTAAGAAATATGTTAGAACAATAATCATAAAACTAATGGTAAGTTTACTTTGTCAGGCAAATACAACTTTCAAGTTCAGCTGTGTAGGTGGTACTGGCCTCTCTTTAGCACCATAGGTTTGAAAAATGCAAGCTATGCACTGAAAAAGATTTGTCATGTCGAACATTTATTTTCATTTCATTTTGTCTTACAATCTTCAGCCAGAATTGTATTTCATGTTAGACATCTCTAAGCAGTTTTCAGACATATCATAATTACTTTTTGGTAATTATGGGATTATTGGTGCAAAACTGCCCCATTGCCCCATTGGCAGAAGGCATTGGAAGCCATGCACTGGAAGTGGAGACCCCAACAGCCTGCAGACAAAGCAGCTCCACACATTCGCCTCACACAGCCAAAGGTGGGTATCCTAAAACTTTGAGGAGGACTCTGCTTTCCTTGGCAAAGCGGAGACTAATTTAACTTACATGATGGATGATTTTGCTTATGAGAGAAGAGAAAGAGATTCAAAGAGTAGTCTTGAGTTTGATTCTGAGGGATCCAATCTAGTAATAAAACAATTTCTTTCTATGCCTAATTTGAAAGACTACACCATCAGATCCAGATTAGCCTGAAATAGTGATGGAGTTTCATGCTGAGAATGTCTGTACCCATTTCAGAAGAACCTGTGTACTCAGACTTCTGAGGCATGTGAGCCTTGGCAAGGTAAAACTGGTTCATTCAGCAGCAGAGGGAAAGAGGCAAGTTAGAGAAAAGCTGTCCCTCACTGAGAGCAGCATAAGCTGAAAGAAAATAATATCAAAAGGCAGAGGAAGATAGAGAATAACTTGGCAAGATCCAAGATAGACTGATTTGTTATACAGATAATGTTCTTTGGTAACTTACAGCACAATGAGGAAGAAATGTTCCAGGCTGGGACATAATTTTATACCAATTTTTCAATTTGTTTAATTTTGATCTTGGCATAGGAACATCAGAAGGAGGATACTACTTGAAGGAGCTTAATTTTGTGTATGCTTTGCATCAAACTAAAAATGTATTATTTTTTACGAGTTTTTGTATGCTTGCATGTTTCCCTTATCACACTTTATTTTAATTATTTGTCTGTCTCAGTAAGCTTTTCGTAGCATATTTGTGAAAGATGTGTGGAATGCATTAGTCTGTGCCAGTTTCTTCCAAAGTAACTGAAGAGAAAAACTAACTTACCTAGAAATAATGGGGTTTTTTTACTACTATTTCAATGGTCCAGTCTTCATTCCAATCTTATTGTGAAATATATAATCATGAAGGTGTATTTTGACAGCTCTTCTGAATCTGAATAGAGAATAATTAAAGCAAATAGCAATTAACCTGTCTTAGGGAAAGCATCGTAATGTAAGTGCTGCTTCAGGGAAATTTCTGTTGTAAAATCAAAAGGATAGACAAGGAGAAAAATAGTGTTTGAGGCAAGCTGCCAGTCAAATTATGTTCAGTATGGTTGATTTAATGTTCCTTCATCTTCCTAGTCAGAGTTGTGGTCTTGAGGAACATATTAGGAGCTTGCAGGAAGCTATAAATAGAGGAGATATAAAATGGGATAAAGACAACATTGCAATTTAAGATTAGAAGAATGAAACACACATATATATACACATACACACACTTACTGAAAATGAAAATAAGACTTATGTAATTAGTTCTGTTATTTATAAAATATGGGGTTTATGCTTTTTTGAGTGAATAAATTGCTGAATACACTGAGGCATGTCAGTAAAAACATTAAAATGGCTATACAGGGTAAAACCAAAGTTCATTATATGATGTCTCAAGGAATGAGTAAAAGCAGATGTCTAAGACAGACCAAACATGAAATCAGAAACTACCTCAGTCAGAGAAAGTTTTCTCTTTTTTTTACCGTCTTAATAATTCCTAACATTTGTCTTTATTTTTCTATTCTCTGAGCTGATGTTCTCATGGACTGCATATTACTCTGCAAGATGCAGTCTGCAGTAATTTAGAACACATCATGTTATATGTGAAATTATGGTTTATCTTTCCCTCATCTATATAATTTCACATTTATTTTGTTGAATTGTATCTGCCATTTAAATGACTCATTGCCCATCTCAAAGGGTTTTTTCTGTTTCTTTAGTGAATCTTCAACTTCTGCTCCTACTCTCTGTTTTCAGCTCTTTAATCCTTCTCTTTTGGCAAGGGAGATTTTGAGAGCCCTTTGGAAAGACAGATATATTATATTGAGTGGATCTTCTTTATCATAGACTTTTTGTCTCCTTCCAAAAACCAAAGAATAAAGATTCATTTATATTTTAGTTTATCTCTTTCAATTTTTCATTTACTTTCTAATGATTTTTAAGGTATTGATATCAAATTTACTGTCTTGTAAATTTGTGCCCTTCTCAGGACACACATTTATCATATTTTCTGTTTTGCAGCCCTCAAGTACCAAGGTGGTTTTGAGCTAGAGCTCATGAAACAGAGCCAGGTCAGTTACTGCATCACAGATAAACTTTAGAATGGCTGCCAGGAGATGGTCCTGGCAGATCTGCCTCTTGCATAGACTGATTTTCCTGATGTTTATGTTGATATGTTCTAACTATCCTTAGATATTCTTATCTACTTTATACTCCACAGAATGAGAACCAAACAAACCAAACCCTCTCATAATCTTGAGGCAAACTCTACCCTCTGCTAATTTGTCTGTACATTTTGGTGCTAATGTCAATCGATATAAGTTGCCAAATTCCAGAATTTACTTTTCCAACTCAATGGCCAATGAATAGAAGCGACAGGAAAATCACTTTTACAGACAGAGGAACAGCAAAGTGCTGTTTCCATTTGTCTTTCTGCTTGGTATGAAAAAAAATTGTCTGCACCCACAAGCACAATATTGCAGAAAGTCTAGTATTGAAAATCCATGCAACTTCTCCATAAAAGAACGTGGACTCTTAAGAAATTTTGGAATTGCTGGCAAGAAGAAGACTCCCCATCTTTAATTCATCTGCCTTACTTGAGCAGTAACAGAAGGTGCATAGTAGAGATCTGATCCAGCAGAATCTGTCACTGTACTTCCTTTAATCAAGAAAACCCTTCTGTACATCTCAAACACAAAAGAACTGAGTTCCAAGAACTCAGACAGAGAATATTCAGAATGCCACTTCTGCACTGATTGTATGAAGTATTACAAAGGGTTTTTGTTGATATAAAAAATATTATTGCTCAGCAGCAGGGACCACGAGCTACTTAGCTGTAACGTCACACTATTTGGTTTAAGGCAAAAGGAACAACTACAGCATTTGTTTAGTATAAAAAGATCAATCCTCAGGAGAATAAAACAGTAATTTGAGTGTCTGCTGCAGGATGAATCAGACATTGTAGCACCATCCAAGTCCCTGCCATGACTGAGACATGGACTGATGGCATGCATTACTTGGAAAGGTGGTGAAAGCTGCAGTCTCGAGCCAAAGCGTGTTGGGGAATTACTGCAGATTAATTTCTGTTGGTGTTGAAGGGTGCATCTCTCCTAAATCCTGTGCTTGTTATGACTCTCCTCTGCTCAAGTGGACTGGAAAGAGATAAAGCTGAAAACACATTTTACTAGGGAGATAAATACTGCTGGGATCTGTAACATCACAAAATAATATACCTTCCCAAATGCAGACTGGAGAACAGGTATTGTCAAAATGGTCCAGTCAATGCAGCTTGTTGCAGGTGAAAAACTTCAGCATTTCCAAAGCAAAATGTATTTTCATTCTGCCATGAATTTTGGTGAAGGGATTAATTTGAAACTGATAGAAGCTCACACATTAATTTTGCTTAAATATCAACAGCTAGTAAGTTTTGTTTTCAGAAGGCCAAGCTTTTAGAAAGGAAGAGAAACAGTCAATAAAAGCAAGTGGGATGGAGAGGCTAAGTTATTTTTAAAATAAAGGCAAAAGTTGTCTGAAAACCATATCCCTGTAAGATGTGAAAATTAGTAGTTGAGAGATTGTTGGACAAATAACCCCCACTTTTAGCACAGAAAAGAGCAAACAGAAAAAAAGAGCTGAATCTTAAAAATTTAGGCAAAGCAACAGATGAGGGAGAAGACGTGAGGAAGTGAAAGTTGCCAGACTTTGCAGAGGAAATTAAGAACACAGTGTAAACCTTGGATGGCAAAATGAGCGAGCAAAGAAAGATGGGAGATTTAAGGCAATGCAGAAGGACTCTACGTGGTGTTCTCAGTGGGAATACGAATGTAGTTTATGGGTGTGGAGATAGGAGAGCTAATGCAAGAGGGGATTAGTGAGAAAGTGTGACAACAGAGGTGGCAGTCAGATACAAGGCCCTCCAGACACTCCCACTGAGGGATTTACTATTCCACCCCCCACAGTGATGAACAACCTGGCATGGAATACTGCAAGACTCTGAACAGGATTTTAATCGTTCTTTCTGGTGTGTGTGTAAGGGGCAGATAATACCTTTTAGCTGTATAATATGATGGTGACTGAAGCATGGAAAAAGATGGGGAAATGGGTGAGGTGCAAGAGAAAATTAGGTGATGACTGCCCCAGGCAGGGGCAGGGAAACAAAGGCAGACAGAGACAGAAATGAAGATCCAGAAGGAAGAGGGCTTGAAAAGCAACACTGAGAATGCAAGAGCAGTCCAGCTATCCACTCCATCTCTCAGACATCAGTGTGGTAACTATGTTAGCTAGATTTCAAATAAGGCTGTGAAATGTCGCTGTGCTGGTGCTGGGAGTTCAGGAATGGGAGGGGAGCTCAGTGCAGGCGCTGCAGGGTGAGGCTGGGGGAGTGAGGCCTGGGGCTGGTTTGTTTGGGGTTGTGTGTGCTGACACCAGTCCCTGTTCTGCCAGCAGCACCAGGAGCTGCACAGTGACCACTCAGCCCTTTGCCTTTGCATGGGTTTTTCAATTGTGTCTCAGGTCAGGAAGTTATTCTAGTATGGGATGTGAACTTTCCTCTTTCACGTGTTAAAGAACTGCACCCCTTCTCACACTACACAACACCTTTAAATGTGTATTCACATGGCCCAGATGCTCACAGACACTCAGGTGCTGGCAGGCAGCAGCCAGTATGGTCTCTAAAATGTAATGAGGGAAGTCCAGTGCTGAATCTCATACAAACATTCACCCACTAAGATGGAGTGCTAAAGTTTATAGTCACTAATGGTGAAGGCAGTTTTTTTGGGCTAGAGAGACATTTATCTATTACATTTGTTTATTTAATACATTGTGTGGCAAGAAAATATGTAAGAGTTACATTAGCAAGTTTAGCAATTATTTTTACTTTAGTCTGTGCATTTCGATCTATTTGTCATTTCCTATTCTGAAGTCAGCAGAACCCAATCATTTTTATCAGCACTTTGAGTACTGCAATGCACCATCAAGACTGGAGAAAAATGGGGATGTAAAAGTAATCTCTGCAACAGGTAGGGGTGTTTACATATAGATAGCATGTTTAGTTTGATAAATGCTTCTTCATGTAGTCAGATAGTTTTCTAAATATCTGATATCAAGAAAACACACAGAAGGTGCCAAGTTCCATTTCTATTTTCTAGATAGAAAAAAATGAACTGAATTTATAAATGCCACTGGTGTGCCACTCATTTATTGACATTAAATTCTGAAAATTGTGAAGAAGGACAGCAAAAGAGAGGCTATTTCATTTTAATGGAGAAGTCACAGTTCTGTGAACTTTGTCATTTCTCATGTGAGCTTGCCAAGCAGCATGAGTGAAAATGACATGGGGAAAAAAAGGCCAGCATGGTGAATTTAGTCACAAATTGTTTTCTGTTTTACCTAGACACCTTTCTTGAGAAAAAGGGAACTCTGAAAGTCAAAAAATTTTGAATACAGAATAAAATTGAGTAAAACCTTATTACAAATGAGCTGTATTGGTTCACCCTGCCAAAAAACAAAGGGGTTAGATTTCTTTGTTCTTTGCATTTGTTTGATAACTTCAATTTAAAATAGGAAAAGATACAGTCTATTTTTCTAAAATAAAATGTATAAATATGCAGAAATAATATTAGCATGATACCAAACCCCAGACACCTGAATTTAGCATTGCATTTTTGCATTTTTTTTTCTGGTACAGCTTAATATTGTTCCAGGTAAGGAAAAAAACCCAAGCCAGACAACACCAAATATCATGTAGAACATATAAAAGAGTTGTTTTCAAGATTGTTTTCAAAGCATAGTGTTGAGAAATGGTATTAAGCTACAAGAGTAGGATACACCACTGTGTTTGATTCCTTGGAAATCCCAACATGATGCCTCTCCTGCAGCAGGGATGGGGCAGATGAAGCCTAGGAGGGAGCTGACACTTGACCAGCACACGTCCCCAGGTTCCAGCCAGCTTTAGCAATGTGGGGAGGGCAGGGGAGGTTTCACAGCTTCACCCCTGGGTAGCCAGGGGCCAGCCTGAGGTGCACAGAAGACTAAGAGTGAGTAAAGCAGCAGCTCTGCTCTGCTGGGCACCACAGAGCACAATGCTCTGACCCTTCTGCTCTCACAGCCCTGGAATGAGAGCTCTCCCTCGAGCTGGGACTGTTCTCCTCATCTTGCTGCAACAAAGGTACTAAAACCCAGTAGAAAAACTGACACTTTTTTAAAAATAAAGCCCTATAGGTTATTTTCTCAATTTCCAATGAAGGATTAATTGAAGTATCTATTTTAACTGATCATGGCCTGCCAGTACAGGGTACAGATGAAAAATTGTATTAGCAGCCTTCTCAAGCTAGATCTTATTTTTCATGGCTCATTAACTTTGGTAAAGTCTGCTCCAGGCTGAAATTTTACAAGATTCAAGTTCTAAAGTGTTTTCTTTAAGAACTGATAACTAAAAATGGCCAGCAAGTTCAATGGCATATAAAAATAAATAAGTTATTAGCGTTAGACATTTTAATTTACTGGGCTTGAAAATATCAGATAAGAAAAAGGTGGCAGACAGTTATGACTGCTAATTACCTTCCAGCTCTGTTCTGGATGCATTTGCAGTAGCTGTGAATGAAGTGGTGCTCTTCAATGTGTAAGAAATAGACTAGTATTATTTTGTAAAAACTTCAGTAAGAATATGTCTTTGTCAAAGGTAAAGGGTACTCAGATTTCAAGCAGAGAATTATCTTAGCAGCCAGGAAACTGTCCTTTCCCGGTGCTGTGCAAGAAAAGAAGTGAGAGGAATCTCTGGCGAGCTTTCCTCATTCCTTTGCCAGGTCCTTGGAGGCAACAGCCACCCCAGGGTGTTCACAGCCTCCACGGCTCCCCACGCCTGCCCCATCCTTCTCCTTCCTGGGCAGCGTGGCCAGGGCAGAGCCCAGGGGTCTGCCCTGAGTGTCCCTCACCTGCTGCCCACTGCCCCTGCTCCCCAGGGCAGACACTGGCAAAGCAAGGCTGGGAATTTGCAGTCCCGGGGGCAGAAATAATTCCTCAGTCTGAGCTCCACAGCTTGTTTCAGCTCTGAGGACACTGAGAGGTAGAACAAAAGAACTTTTCTAGTCATGCAGCAGTTACTAAAATGCAGCCTCAGTGGCGCAGGACATCTCTAAATCATCCCTGGGCAGAGAGTGGGACCTGCCCATCTATGGCTGCCTATTGTGGATGCAGATCACCAGATTATTTAATGCAGAGGAGGTGTTCTCCCACCCCCCCTCTCACCGTGTGTGCAGTGGCTCCCCAAATAACCCTGGTTCTCCTATAAAAACACAGTTTAATATTTGTGGGGCGGGAAAGGGTAAATGTGTGTTTGACACCACTTAAATTATTGCCAAATACTAAGTGTGACAATCTGCATATCTGGGAGGGGCTTAGGCTACAAAAAAGAAGTATGCAAGAATTCAACAAGGTTTATTTCTGCCACTACACTTTTGCTTTCCATTTCTCAGATACTGAAAGAGCTTGGCCTTATATTTACAGCCAAAAATATTAATATTTTGATTTTTTTTGTACTCCTTTTCAAAAAAAGATTTGGAGTTCGTCTTCTTGGAGGGGGTGGGGAACTAACTGCCTCACTTAAAGCAAAAAGGACCTTTATTTTCACACAATATGGATCATGTTTCTATTATCAGGTCAGTTTGAAAAAAAGCTTTGAAAGAAATGCTGCCATAGAATGCAAATCCAAATAATACTTTGTCTTATGGACATTAACTCTACTTTGTAAAGTAAGTACCCATTTCACAGAAATTGAATTTATTGATGAAATAATGGGAGAAAGTATGTTCCAAAAAATAGACATATTTCAAAGTTTTTAGATTTTTTTGTTCTAGGTTTGTAATTTGGAACTTGGCTTTATGTTATACCATATATCATATGACTGAAATTGCTTCAAAGAAAAAAAATGGTTTCAATATGTATGAAGAATTTCTTTCCATATGTCATGAAGGATAAAAAATGTTTTGACAACTGTTTTCTCATGAGACAAGATTTGTATGTTCTGAGATGCAGTAACATGTCACCAGCTAAGCTAGTGAACAGCAGCAGTTTGAAATAGCCAGTGAGGATGGCTGGGCCAAAAGACTTTTTTCTAAAAAAGCCAGCTGCAATGCCATTTTTCGTTTAGCTGTTGACTGCCAGTCAACATTTCTTTTGGATTTGAATAAATATGCTCTATATAATGATTTCTTAGCATTTTAGTGTCCATTCTTCCTCTCTTCTCTAGCAATTCTGGGCTTTGTTATGTTCCTGACTGTGATGTTTGGGACCTGGTTTTCCTCCTTTCCATTTTTAAAGATGACCTTGCTGGTAAATCTGCTTTCAAAGGTCCTTTGGCTCCATTTAAAACCCAGACCTTTAAACATGGTCTTTAATAGTTGTGAAATGTTCTCATAAATTCCAAGCTATGTATTTTCTATATTGTTTCTTTATGGTTCATTTAGTGTGACATTATATAAAAATTTTAAAGAGGCATTTCCTTCTCAATCACTTTTGAGTGAAGTGTCTGGAAAAATCACTCTTAAAACTTTCTGTTTGAGCCATTAATTAGCACACTTCTTGTTAACTGCTGCTGTAGCTTTTGATTCACTGGCACCAGCACCCTTCTGGTGTGATGGATGTGCTGTAAAGGCTTAGATAGATAGGCTGTTTGCATGTCATAGTAAAATGAGATACGGCATTCACTTTCAAAATGAACTTTATGGGATAATACTTTATAGAAGTGATGATGTCGTCCTGGATACTGCAGCTTTGCAAGTAAATACAAATAATGCTCCATGTGTTTTATTAGCCTTTGTCAGTGTAACCTTTAACAGAAAATTAAGACATATTCAGTGCAGTATTTTAAGATGAAAGGGGCATTAACATAATGGCATAAATAACAACCCAAGAATTTATGTAGGCAGCTATGAATAAAGATACAAAGGTTTCCTGAACATAAGAGTCTGGTGTGAGAAAAAACCAAAAAGTCTCATAGAAATAGAAGGAGTTACTGGAAATCAGAACCCCTTGAGATGGGGAGGAATTTAGTGGTTCTGGTTTTATTTTGACTCTTCTTCTATAAAATAAAAAAAAAAGTTTTAATATTGCCCAACAGGTTTTTTTATGTATAACAAACTGCAGTGTAGAAAGCTTTTCACCTGATGGGAATTAATGACCAAGGGAAAAAAAGCCTGACAAACAAGAGGGACATATATGGAGTTAGCACAGCACTGGTCACCATGTCCTTTCTTGCCCTTGAACCTGCTGAGGGATTAAAGGCAGTGCAGTACTCAGATGTCCCTGTAATGAAAGAGCCAGAACAACACTTCAGAGAGGAAAGCAGCATGAGAAAAATGGAGAAACCACAATTGATTACTGCCCTTGGTTTTGTTGGTTATCAGGAGCTATGACACAGCAGTAAAGAGTAAGGCTTAGGCAACATCTGTTATTTGTCCAGCATGAAAGGAGTTTGAAAGCTGTGCCACTGCTGGAATGAAGATCCATCCTGGGGCGGGTTCTACACAAGGGCACAAGCCTGAGTGCGTGGCTCACCTGCCACTGCCAGCAGGTACCACCAGCCCCTGGCTACACCTCTGGCAGAGCGTGGCACCTGCACTGCCTTCCCAGACAGCAGCAAGGAGCTCAAACAGCATTAGCAGGCCTGTAAGTAGATGTCCCAGAGAATTATCAGGGACAATGATGAATCACACTGGCATTTAGACCATGCTCAATGGGAGCTAAAAAGTGAAAAAGTAATTTCATTTTGGAGTAGATTTTCAAAATACCTGGAGGCAGATATTTCCCTGGGTCATGGCCCAGTCTTGTAACTTTCTTTCCGCAAACTCCTTCTCTTTTTGGTTGTTACATCCGGTGCTCTTGTGTGTGGCGTAATAATAACCTGTGTAGGGTAAAGAGAGCTGCCACTGACAGTAATAGCACCAAGACTCAGTTACATATAACTTGTGCAGTATTTTCTTTTGGTCATCACAAATAGAATTAATGAAAGGCAAAAATGAAAAACGGTTTTTAAAGGTGGATGAATCTAATAAATAAGAACCAGAAAAAAAAAAAAAAGAAAAGGTTGTCAATTTATATTCTACAAAACTTGAGTGGGTTTTGGCAGTCAGCATTAAATGCAACTTTGCTGTGTTGCTGTGCATCATCTCAGGACAAAAAGTAGTACACAATGCTTGTATTTAATGCATTCTACTTATGTCGTTCAGTAAGTGATAGTGTGTCCTATCTAATTAAATCCAGATTTCTGTACATCTCTTTATTTACTTACTGTGAAAATAATGGAAGCTAGCATTAAAGTATTAAAATCAGATAAAATTGCATTTCATATTAATACAGTGTGTGGAAATGTGTAATTTAAAATATATCTTACGAAATGTAATCTTCTTTACATATTGCATAGAGCTCTGATATTGATCAAGATATTTCTGGGAGTGTATGATGAGAGGAAAAAATGAGTGTGTTATCTTTCCTCTAGCTATAAGCTTGCTTCTTGATGATCTCTCACACTGCTTCTTTGAATAAAACTAGTTCTTGTTTGATCTTTTTTCTTCTTGTTGTTTAAGGAAGGTTAGTTTCAAAAAGGAATGTTGGAATGTAGTCAGCTTCTCTCCAGTCAGATACTTTGCAGAGCAGTGGGTGAGGAATCCAGAGTCCCTTCATCTTTGTCCCTTCTCTGGTCACACTGGGAACAGTTCCTAAGACAAACTTTGCTTTGTTTTCCCACTTTCAGACCAGCACAGGTCGAGGGGACCCAGCAGGGTCTGGCTGACAAAGGCACTCAGATTGAGATCTGCCCTTAGCTAGAGCAGGACACTGGAAAGAGCTGCAGGACACACAAGCTGCAGTGGCTGCAAGGAATGCCAGGACACCTCGGATGGACAGGTCGATGTATTTAACTTTGCTTCTGGTTTGAAAATTCAGCCTGTTTAGAGACAGGAGAGGCTTTAAGTTACTTTTCTGAACACTGAATCCTTCAGGTTGGTTCCCGCATCATTCACATCGATGTAAATCCTCTGAGGCCAATGGGAATTGTACTGGACACAAATGCAGTGAGAATGAGGTAATCTATATTCATATGCAGGATCTTCTCTTTTCTTGAATCTGCCATAGCAGTGATCCCTATCTGTGACTAAGGATTTGCTTTTTAAATCACAGTTTTTATTTGTGTCAGAAACATTCAAATATAGCCATCCTGGGCTACATGCATACACATTTGTAACTGAACTCTTTAAAATCATCCTCTCTTGTTCCTTATGAAAATATGTCTAATAAATCCTGTAAAAAATCCATCTATGCAATCTTGAGACAGGCACTATTAAAATTAAGAAGGGCTTTCAAATTTAGGAGATGCTTTAGGATTAGAGCCTTATATTTTAATATCCAGCATCAAAGCTTCAAAGAAATTTATTCAAACTTGTACACCAGCAATATGAAAGGTGACAGGTGTCTTCCTGCATTGTTATCTGCTGGTTGGGAACCAAAAAGCAAAAATTAGTGATACAGAAATCCAAAAACTGAAATTGAAAATGAACTCATAAAAAGATGACATGAATATTGCCTATATCTCTAGAACAATAATTGTTGCAGTTAATTTTTTTTTGCTTTTTCATTAACCAGGCACTTAAAAATATTCAAAAGAATAAAATTACCTGAGAAAAACCAAAATTGTAACTATTTTCACTCTGTAATGTTTACCTTTGGAGAAGCAAAATTGTCTGCCAAATGTGGGATGGTTCCTTTCTTTAAATTCTGACTGCCGGGAAAAAAAAAAAAAATCTGCTGTCTGCAGAAATTATCTAATTTTGTAGCTGTCTTAAGGATATGTCTCCTTTTAGCAGATGATGCCCTTTCTTCCTTGAGTGGAACATTCACTGTGCTCCATAAACAGTCACTTTGCATTATGTAGATTATTTCCCAAGAAAAGTAAAGGAGCGGGCTTTTGACAATGATGGAAACAATGAAGCATGAAGAATTCAGAGAAGATCAAAGGTGCTCATTAGTTTAGATGGTAGGAAATAGAGCCACTAACAATAACACAGTATCTTTCTTGTTACTCTTTCATACAGTATGAAATCCCATAATTGTTGCATCAGAAAATGCTTCATTTACTTTTCATGAATCAAATATTTAAAAGAAATTCTTATGCTTCATATCACATGTAGTAGAGGGACCCCCTCATTTATCGTATTACTTTGATGTATTTTTTTATTACTTGAAAGGCTAATTCAGATTGCAGAGGTTTCATGAATATTTTATGGATTCGGTGTTGTGAATGATCAGAAATCTCTCTCTCTGATATGCTCTGGGCTTACGATTCAGCAGTGCTCAAATTCAACCCAGCAGAGGAATAGGCTGTGGAAGCAAAAACCCAGTTGAATCATCTTCCATATTCCTGCATTTTTACTCAGAGCATTCCTATGACAGCTACAGGTGCCTCCCATATGTATAGAGCTGAGCACATCAGTGGTGCAAAGTAATATCTTATTCATGTCTCTTCTCTGCTAAGACATAACCAAGAGAACCTATTTCAGGCAACTTCATGTTATAACCACTGACTTAGTTCATCCTAAAACTATTTTTGATCTTATTTATTTTCTTGCTTTAAATTACAAAGGTCTGAAAATCTTCTAGTATGTGGTTTAATTAAATTTTTACTGTTTCTTATGTCTGCTATGATTACCAGACTGGTGCTGTATTTAGATACTAAATCATTTTTATTTAGTAGCACATCAGTAGTTTTAAAATTTTATCCACTATGGGCTTTCTCCCTATATATCTTGCAAAAGAAAAGGGAATCTGTGTATTTAAAATTTTGTGGTGGAATATTCTGAGCAAAGCAGTGGATAGATCAGTGGAGGACAGATAAAAAGTAAATAAAAATATATCTTCAGCATCCACTGCAAGCAAAAAATCAAGCTGAAAAGACCTGCCAGAGTACCACTAAAACCCACAATATATACAGAAATTGCTTGTTTGTAGTAGAATAGATCCAGTGTCTTCGTTTAATAGTGATAAAAACCTCATCAAACAACTTCTGCTCACTCATACAAGGTCAGTATCACCTGCATTGCTCAGAAGGTTTGCTGTGAACCACTTCAGGTAGAAGGTCTTGACTACCCTGTGACACAGTTGAAAACCCAGTCAGTCATCCTGTGCCACAGCCCCAACTGTTCCCCTGCTCAGAGCCATTTTGTATGTGACATCTAACCACTATGTCAGGATAAATGGTTTCATCTCTTTTTGTGCTGATTTGAACTACAAGCTCACCAATGTTACTGGTTTTCCACAGCAGTGAATTCCCACAATTGCACATTAGCAGAGAAACTGGTGTCTGGGCTTTCAGAAGTCCTCGGGTTTTCTTCACAACGAACAGACTGGAGGTTAACACTACTCAGAGGTCATGGGAAACATCCATAGTAAAGGGATGTGGGAGGGTTTGTGCAGTTTCTCTCCCTCCTATTCTGCTGTTTCAGAGTCTACAAACAGCTGCCAATGTGTTTAATCATTACAAGCGAAAAAACACTGGAAAATGTATGCAAAATATGGGTGCACTGGGAGAGGACAGGAGGGTGGGAGAGAAAAAGAAGACAGATTTTAATGATCTCTGTCCACTCCCAAAGTAAAGACATACCCAATGTTATCCAGCAGCATGAAGATATGTTTTAACAATAACCTTTAAAATAATGGTAAAAAATATAAATTAAATACTGCTTGTCTGTTCCCCAGAGTTTAAAAAGAAAATCAGCTTCTGCTTTATTTGGTAGGAAACCTTAGCTTACTCCAGAGAACAGGGTGTAAAGCCACAGTATTGCACTGTTAAAGAGATTTGGTATTCCAGCTAGGTACTGAATTTCCTTTAATAAATATTAGCACTTGGAAAAATTCTGAACTGTGTAAAACCCACAATTTCGAATTCCTTTCCAGCACCTTAGCTTATGCAAGACTGACACAGAAAGGAACTTCTGAAGCCCATAAAGGCAGGGAGGTTTAACTTCTGTTTTCATTTTTCCTAAAAAAATATTAAAGCCATGCTCGAGTAATCATTTTTAATGAAAGAATATAACTCTGTGAGTTAAACTCTCTTAATAAGCCTGAACTTGTGAAAGAAGTGCATTTCAAGACTATCATGAGTAATTGCTGCATATTTTCAAGACATCATTATTAAGATGAGCAGCTTTTAGTGCTGGTTAACTGTGACACTGCTGATTTTCAAGTGTGTGCAACTCTTACATTTTTGTCGTGCTATCTTTCGACAGCTCCTTCTCCTTTTGCCTCCGAACATGGGACAGGTTCCTACTTTCAGTGGGGTTTATTGTTGATGGTTTATGTCCATCCTTGCAACTCCATTAGCTAATGGAAAAAAAATAGTGATGGACCTGTGTATCATGCCCTGAGATTTACATACCACAGGTTTTTGTTAAGAGTTTTCAATCATTTAACACATATAAAGACCATGCTGAAAGGTGATATTCCAATACACAAGCCAGCTATGAAATAACAGACATAGTGGTAGTTTTTCTTCTCAACCTATTGGCTCAGATACTGAGGGGACAGGGGAGGGAAGGGAAATATGCTACACAATAAAGAATCTCCTGACTCAGCCTAAGGGAAGAGATATTTTTCTGGTTCTGTGATCCAGATCACTTGTGGGCAAGACCAGACCAAGGCAAATGGATCAGACAGATGCAAAACAAGCCCAGCCATAAAAACCTCAAAAAAATCTTCCAGTCTATATCCCAAGCTCTTTAGTATGCTCATCATTACTCTGTAAGTTTTAAAAAGGAGAGCACATGAAGCAAAGCCATTTGCCTACCTTTTTACTGAATCCTGCATTATACTTTCTTTTATAAAAAGCAGACTAAATCTAATGACTGCAGCCATCTTACAATCTGCAGGCCTTTCTGCCTGCAAGCTGTGATCAATTTATAAAGTACAGATGAAAAAAAGCAGCCCAGAGCAGGATGCAAAAGCTCAAGTAAGCTGCCAGCCTTTTCTTAGGTGCCCTCTTTGGGGGCAGCAGCACCTCCACACTCATGGCAGGGGGTGAGAAAGAAGTTGAAATGAAGTCATCTCTTTAGAGAACAGTAAAAAAAACTTTTAAGTCACTTTTCTTCACTTCCACTTCACTCAGTTCAGGCACTCAACATTTACTTACAGGACATCAGAATTTAAATAAAGGACTCAAACTGTGTCAACTTTTAAATGATTTCTTGTTCTTCAAGATACTGGCAACCTGATACCAGAAATTCCACATCCCTTTATCTGCCTTAAGAAGAGCTTACAGACTTAGAAGCAATTTTCCCACTCTATCAAAATTCTACAAAGGACATGAGAAAGGTCAGAAAGAAAGCTCTGGTTTCTCTGACTTTGACCACAGAGCTCTCCAAAAAGCATATTGAATATCATTGCACCCAAACAGGGAAACATCATACCATCACCTTTTTAATCTATGATGGATGGCATTATATGGCAATAACAGAGCGATACAATGGCAACCTTGTCTTCTTCTGGGTTTCATTTAAATCAAATCCCCCAAATGAAGCCTAACTTAGAAAGAAAAACAAAAAGAGCTGAACTTTAAATGCTACTACAATATAAGTGTGCCAGTTAGAGTCCTGCAAGGAGTTCCTTTTTATCTGAAAGCACATGCAAGCTCAGAAT
Source organism: Corvus brachyrhynchos (assembly GCF_000691975.1). Classification (NCBI taxonomy): domain Eukaryota; kingdom Metazoa; phylum Chordata; class Aves; order Passeriformes; family Corvidae; genus Corvus; species Corvus brachyrhynchos. The sequence continues at coordinate 1,973,139 of NW_008236622.1, forward strand.
CCAAGTTCAGATAACTGTATACTTTTCCCAGGGTGGTCTCTTTGATTTGGTGGGTCTCAGGTTCCTAATTATCCAGATCAAGTGTCAGACCAGAAAGATAATGTTGGAGCCTGCATGGGCCTGGCTTCATTTCCCCTGGAAATCAGTGTGCAGAGACCAGAAGGAAAGATCTTACTAGTTTGCACCAGATTTTCTTTAAAGAAAGGTGTAAGAACTGAGCCATGCTTATTTTATAACTGTGCTGCAAACTGTGCTTGGATGTCTCTACGTGGAAAGCACAACATGAAGGTATGATGAGGTTTAGGAGTGCCATGAAGACGTGTTCTGTCCTAAACAATGACAATTCTTTACAAAAGAAATAATTGGTTAAATTCATCATATGTTCTAGCTGTATTTGTTTTTTTGTGATCTTCAAGCAGGTCGAAGCACAACTACATGATGTTTATTAATGGCTTAGCAGGAAGGTGTTACCTATATGCAAGATGAAGTGTGCCTGAGAGAGGAGGAACTTTTCTGTGAGTCTGCAAGATAAGATGTAGATGAGCTGTGGGTTAGAGGAGGACTAATAACACAGTAAGTGATAGTATTAAAAATAAATAAATGTTTAAGTCATAAACCATGAGAAAAAAAATGAACTACTTTACTGAGCAGCTTAGAAGAGAAAGAAAAATGAACCCAATCCCTTGGATCAAGGCAGTTAGAAATGGTTTATAGTTTTAATACTCAAGACTGGCAATGACAATAAAAATTTCTTAGACACTGTGGCCTTTATCATTCTCCCCACTTACAATCATGGAAGATATTTGTGCTTATTGTGCATTTATCAACACTCAATTTTCTGTAAGGTGTAATTATTGATAACTAAAATGGTGATCTTAAATCATAAAAAAACCACTGTTAAGTAAAAAATATTCCTCAAGCTCGCACCTCAGAAAACAAGCATTCCATACAGATGCCTGCAGCCCAGTCATGGTGCTACTGGTGTGGAATTTCTCAATGTGGTGAAAAGGGACATGTTGTAGATTTTGCATGTTCCCTGAAGGCATGTTAAACTTCACAGACACCTCTCCAGAGAATCCAGTGACTGAGATCTTTGTTCCCTTCACCAAGGAAATCAGATGCAATGCACTCAAAAATTGAACTCTTCACATGGCAGGTTCAGTACTGAACAGAAAAGCAACTGTTTGCCTGTCTTAAAGTAATAACCAAAACCTCTCAGATCTCTACATAAGTGCTCAAAGCTTGAAATGCTTGTGTCTAGGTGTAAAACACTCAAAGCCTTGGACTTGTATAGAGTAATTGCTTAGTCCCATGTAGTACTCCTTAATTTCTTTGATCATGAACAGTAATGCCTGTCAGATGTGCATTATCACAGTGCTGGAGGCAAAAAGCTCTTTTGTTGCTTTCTTTTGAGGTAATAAATGAAGTGATGCCATTCACATTTTATAGATAAGGATGTTAGCTACAGAGAGTTGAAGGTTCTTGCCTAAGGTCACGGAGGAATTACTTCGTCTGAGCTGGTTATCTCTTATTTTAGTCACATAAAAGAATTTGGTTCTCAGTTATCAACTATTTATCATTAAATATGTCATTAAACAAAGAATAAAGAAAGCATCACTGTCATCATTCAACAGAAAAGCATCTTGCAAGTGTGAGTCATTACAAAGTGGAGTTCTGCAACAACAGGGTGTTTTAACAAGGGCAAGGCTAGAAGCTCAATATTAGTTACAGAAAGCATAAAATAAATACAAGATTACTGAAAACTCATCTAGTTTCAAAAAGAAGTGGATATGGTGTGAATCACATCACAGGTTTCAGATCCTCACGGCTGCCTTGGTGTCAGACTTAGGAAAAACAGTTCTGATTTTGGCCTCACGTTGCAACCTTGTGAAACTCCCATATTTTGCATTCGGATGTGAAAACCAGCCTTACTTACTTTAAATTTTTTGAGGCTTTTAAATTCCCCAACTCAAATAAAATCGCGGGACAGCTAAAACAACAACACATAGGACCAAAGCAAAATTTTACAGGAGACTCCATGTGACCAAAGACAGCTGACGTTAAGAAATTTCTATGGAATATACAAACTTGAATTTTTAGTCAGAATTTGTGATATTACATCAAGCATGCTTGCTCACCCAAGCTGGGCTGTAAGATTGACACACGTATTGCTACTCTATTAGGATTTTTTTGTCATTTGCAAATTTTATTAGCAATGATTTTATATCACTTTTCAGATATTTGCTACTTGTCACTCAAGAAATTTAATTACTCTGAATCAAGAGTATTTCTGTGAAAGACTTGTTACAAAATATGCTAGTGGAGATTTCTTATCAAAGATAATTTTTAATCTAATAGTTGGTCATGCCTAGCCCACTTACATTGAGATATATTAACTTTGTATAGACTTGTTTGGGATACATTGTTTTCCGTGTCATTAATTTCAAATATTTTTAAATTTTAGATGGTTTGTTCACTCAAAAAGGATGTTTGCTTTTATTGTTTTTATTCTAACTAATGAGTAAGTGTACAAGTTGATGATCAGAAGCACAGAAATAACTGACATTTTTATTCTCCCATAAAATTTTAATATGAATGGCCATAAACAGCTCAACTAGAATGCCTATTGTTAATTTTAAATTGATTTATGTCCTTTTTAGAACTATGGTTTAGGGTCCTCTTTAATTTTTACAGTTTATGGTGGATTTTAGTAGTAGATGTTAATTCCTCTGATAAAGAAAAAACAGCATGTGCAATAGAATGTATTTACAAAGATTATTTTTACTGCAGAAATTATTCATCTCCTAAATTTTATGATGATAAATATCCAGATAAACTGCAATGAAATACAGCTTCTTTCCTAGACTTTCAGCAATTCTTAGAATGAGGAGAAGTGGGAATCCATTGGCAATGAGTACTTGGTGATGTATGGAAATACCAACATTTTCCAAGCACCTCTGAAGCCTCACCTAGTGCTTCTTGGACTGAAATTCCTACATGAATAAGGAGAGAAGAGAGTAATTACAGAAGGAACACTGAAAGAGAAAAAAACCCCAAAACTTCAAATGCTATTTAATTAATGTTATTTTCAGGATAATTTTTTGATTCCTATGAAAATCATTTTATCACAATTTGGAAGGAGATTGTTGACAACACCAACATTGCAGAGCTCGAATCTTTTCAGGCTACATTCATAAAAATGAGGAAAGCTCTTCAAAGGCTTTAATACCAAATGATGTAGTTTGGTGCAGGTAGTTATATACTAGTTTAAATCTATCAAACACCTAACTATTACTTTTGATTTATTCTCAGAATTCTGATTTGAGGCAAGAAGTTCTGGTGCTGGAGCCTGTGCTTTTATCTTCCAACCCTTTCAGTGTGCAGATGCATTCAATGCTTCTGCGAATCAGCCTCATAACTCTAAAGAGCACAGAGGGATTTTTGTGGCTTTAATTTGTTTATTTGGTTTTGGTTTTGTTTTGTTTTGATTTTTTGCCTGTCCATTCTCTCCAGGAAGAAAATTAGTCTTGTTAAACCAGTTAATTTAGTTAAACCAGTTAATTGGGCTGGGAAGCTACTGAATTGACAGTAATTGTGTATTGTTCTATTTTCATACTTGAATAACAAACCATTTTTAATTCTTGGTGATGAATAAATGGTCATAGAATATTCTAAGCCAATGTCACATCTCAGAGAAAACTACAGAGCTTTCTGAGTACCAGCTGACTGAAAACACCAGCCCGTTATTTTTGTGAACTCAGGCTAGTAGTGATTTTTCATTGAATTTTTGATAGGTCAAGTACAGTTCAGATGTGGAATGATTTTTTTTCACATCCTACAGTGTGGTATTTTTTAGCAGGTTTTAAGCTAAAAATAAAATTTTTTTGATATACAGGAAAATAATATAATAATAAAATAATATAAAATAATATTAAAAAGTATTCAGAAAATACTTCAAATTATTAATTATAGCATTTTTTAGATACAGCAGAGAGCTTGGCCATGGTGAGCTGTATTTAGCCTAAGGCTGAACAATTATTAAGAAGACATGGTGGCTTTATACCAATTGTGTCTTTTATGAATTCAAGGCTTCAGAAAAGGGCAATTTGGCTTCCTTACAACAAGTTTTGTGTAAAAGCAAGTTCTGAGCTGTTTAAAACACATCTGTGGGGTTTGAGCAGCTTTACAGGCCAGAGACCAGTAGTGACACTTGGCTGTTTCCTATGTATCACAGGGGGATTTCTAAGACACTCTTAGAGGTTGTTGGTTTCCAAATGCTGAACAAAGATGACAGCAAAGAGGGACAGGTGGAGGCAGTTTTTCTACCCATCAGTTTCAACCAAGTCTAATTTTATTACATAAAAATATATCTGCTTTAAGTAACAACTTGATATAGCACTATTTATGGCCCAGACAAATACGAATTGGAAAGTATCACATGGAGCATACTTGAAGCATTTTTTACCTTATTGGATGGAAGAAGCAGCTTACTGGAATGAATAAGTAGTCCATGTAGGATAAATTTAGTATATTAATATTAAATATTTTACAACACCATATCTGAATTTCACTTTATTTTTCCATTAATTAATTTCTTATTACTCCTTTTTTTCTTTTTTTTTGGTACAGCCTCTGCGAAATGGAGTAAAGCCACCAAAATAAATAGTTGAATTATTTCTAACCAAATAAATTCTCATTTAAACTCAGGTTTCTAACTAAATTATTTCCTCTTCCCCACTTACTGTGAGGTAGGAGAAAATTGGCTGCTTGAACTCCAATTACAGGCCTCTGCTTAAGAAAGATCTGTATAATTTGTATACTTGCTGAGACAACACAGTAGTTCCTTAGTCTCCGAAATGTCTCTGTGCTCAATTAATATTTTCCAGACGAATGGTATTGTCACCAGTGAACAGGGATTCTCAGTGCTGACTTGAAAAGAGACAAGCCAGGCACTTGGACACTCAAACTGAGAAAGTGACCAGTGCTCAGCAAGGACCATGGAATCGGAACATTTGCAATAAATGTTGAGGTTAATCTTAGATCAGAAAAATCCCTTCTCCTGAGAAAACAACTTCCTGTGAGTGAATCTCAAATTTCAGTTGACAGTGACTCCAAGAACCTACCTGTTTCCTAGTGACTTTTTATGTAATTTAACAGGATGCAATATGAAGAGTGTTTTCCCCTAAGGACCAGCATAAATTTCCTTTTGCTTGCTTTCATCCTGTTACTTATGCTTAGACTACTTCAGATTATCTTAAACGTTTCCATGGTACCTATTGATAACAACACCCCCAGTGAAACTTTGATGGTGTTTACTCCTTTTCAGATACAGCACAATCAAGGAGGACAATGTGTGTGCTTGAACCCCCACAGCAAGAAGCCAATTTTTACCAATAAGGAAAAAAATGCTGCAAGAACCAGAAAGATTAAAAAACCCAACAAATCAACCAACCAATCACCCAACAAACAAACCAACAAATCCACCAAAAAAACCCCCCAAACCACTTGCAGAAGTAGATTATATTTGAGCCTGGAAAAAAAATATTACTGGAGTAGACATGTATCCTTCCAAGTTTTTATGGAGACAATAAACCAAGAACTGGGTAATATGTTCTGACCATCTATTTTAAGCCAACTTGAAGTACTTGCCTAGTAAAATTATTGCTTTATATAACAGTTTGTTCTTTTTGTTTTGATTAATGACCATGCTAGTTTCTAGGCAGCAATGCTTCCTACAGCTACATAGGAGAAAGCACTTTTTTTGGAACTGCTGTTACCTGCCAGTGAGAAAATGGCTGTCCTGCCAGTGCATTTTACAGAAAACAATTAAATCTTGTTCTAAAATAGAAAGTCTCCAGCGTTGTTTTTAAACATGTAACAGTTTTTGAGCATCCTGTTCTTGTTTTTCTAATTCAATTCCATTACTGACCTTGTGAATCTTCAGACAAGATAAATTGCCTTTATTTGAAATAGATTAACTATATAAACACATATTCTCTCCAAATATCTTTGGAAACACTCATACTTCCTTACAACTCCTTTTGCTAGCTCAGACATTTTTAACAGCTTGATATTTTTTTGGGAGCTCATTGCAGTAGAAGCACATTGTGCACATGTCTTTTAGTGTTTAATCTTTTTCATTTACAGAGTTTGGTCACAGAACAAGGACTCATGAAAACCGAACTTAATTTCACAGGCATATAAAACAAAATGGCAGCATTCAGATAAGGCAACTGAAAAAGCTTTGACTGTTGCAGAAGCTTGAATACTGTTGTGACTTTTCCTGTCTAAATCAAATGCAGAAAACTGGCACAGCTAATTTTGATGGAGAAGATGTGTTACTTTGAAATGTGGTGGAAAAACACAACCCACAACCCACTGCTTCCACTTCTTCAGCTCTCATGCAGCCTAGCAGACAAGAGTCAGACCAATATCTGCAACCAAATACAAGCTGCTGATCCAACCTGTCTTTCGAAGAAATTGGATTAGGACAGAGGAACATTAGGCAAAAGGCAGGAGTTTCCATACCTTTTTAAAGAAATGTCTTCAAATTTTTATCATGTCTTTGAAAAACAAGAAGGACTAGGAAAACCAAACAGCTAATTTTTAGGTCACTCTGCTTTGAATGCAAAAACTGGGAATCAAGTCTTAAAAAAAATTATTTAAGGTCTACAGTAGCAAAGAAGGTGCTTTCATTTCCAATTGCTGAACAGAGCTGCATGGGTAAAAATCTCATGAAAAATGCCAGAGTGGTAGCCAGATTTCAAGAGAGCTTCTGCCAGAGATTCATGTTCAATTGTATGAACTGGACATATGGATTTAGTTATATTATGTGGGAAAAGTTTGGAGCACAGAAATTGTACTTCTGTAAAACGCCACTGTAAAACGCCAAGAAATAAAATGCAGAGGGACTAGGCAAAAAAAAAAAAAAAAAAAAAAAAAAAAAAAAAATCTTTCAAACTAAGGCAGAAAGTGAAAGAAAAAACCACAGAGTTGTGGGTTCTTCTGTCCAGTAATAAAAGGAAAGTAAATTTCTCAGAACATTCATGAATAAATCCAGAGCTTAGTGCTATATTTCAAAAATAAATAACAACAATCTGCATACAGAAAAGGTCAACAGCCAGTCTGGTACTATAAACTTTTTTGGTTTTGTTTCTAAATCCTGTTATTGTGGGTTTTAGTTGTTGGTTTTGTTGTTTCTTGGTTTTGCATTTTTTTCTTTTTAAGAAGAAACTTCCTACTACAGAGACAACCAGGCCAGAGACAACTCTATTAGCACAAAGGACATTCCAGCAAACACCAGAGGCTTTTTCTGTGAACACAGGGTGGGAAGGACCCAGCCTTCCCACCAGAGAGCCAGCCAACACTTCAATAACTGCCGCTCCCAGTTCTGTATCAGCCATGGGGTAGGTGGGGTCTATTTTTCACTTTTAACATCTTGCTTGATGAGTTTTCAGTTTGAATTTTATGCTTTGAGCCAATTTTTCCACAATTTCCCAGCTTCTGGCTGCTGTTGCACATCAATGGTTGTCTCCTTACGCTTTCTCTTTCCCAAACTTTCTGTCTCTGGAGGAAGATGAGAGGTTTTCTCTGTTACTTTTCTCTTGTGCAGAGCTTACTAAGAGAGTGATTAGTTGCTGTATTAGTTGATTATTTTTCAGAGTGGTGCAGGCCTGAAAACACCTTTCTTGGAGACAAACCTGCTTAGGACTTTCTACACCCATTATTATTCTAATTCCTTGGAAAAGATCCTGAGCTGCTTTTTTTCAATCCACATGATCTACAGATGCTATCAGATGATGTAATCAACTTTCTCACATATGCTTGGTCTGATCAGAATGAAAAAATTTGCTGGTGCTTTTCTTATTTTGATAAACAGCCATCCAAACTCTTCTTGCAGTTAGATCTCCACTGTATTTCAGTATCAATGGAGCTGAAAAACAGAAAGGGCAATGTAAACACATTGTTATAAACACATAAAATATTCCTAATGAGACCTTTTCATACTAGCAGCCAATCACCTCTATGATCCTCCAGTCATACCACCTGTGTCAGCAAATGCAGTTTCTCAATAATTTCATCCTTGCCTTTCTTCCTGAAATCACAGTCAAAGAACTAATTAAAAATGTTAAAATATCAGGATCCTAAAAATGGCACTGTAAGACAAATCTGAGAAAAACTGGATGTTTTAAGTTCTCAGTCTGATTCCTTCAGCCTAGCTGAGGTTCAAAAGCAATGTTGTGTTTAATAAGAAATCTTAATGTTTGTCTGTGTATTCTTTCTTCATGCAGCTGTGGGCTCAGAGCTTCTAAAAAAAGATGAAGACATGAAGACAATCAAGCAAACAGGACTGGCAGTGCCCAGCAAAAGGCTGAGGAGCTGGGATGCAGTGCAGGAAAACTACAGAGCAAGTCTGAGTGATGACTTTAACCAACTCTATCTTTGACCTTTACTCAGTCTAATTATTGTGATTTTCTTTCGTTTTATTGTGGTTTTTCAAAATGTGTCTGCACTTTACAAATGCTCTGTTTGCTTCAGTAGAAAGAGTCAAAACAAACAAGTAAAAACACCAAGCCAAAAGTACAACCCCGAAGCTGGAAACTACATATTAGAAGTAGGAATGGCCAAACTCTGCTTGCTCAGACTTCTCTCTTATTCCCAGCCCTGCATTCAGAAGGGAGGAAGGAAACAAAGGCCGTGCTTCTGTGGCACTTCATGTGACCCTGCCAACCCAGCCAGAGCCTGTCAGTGTCCACACACACTCCCAGGCAATCCTGTACCAGCCTGAGCTGCCAGTAAGCCAATATTCCTTGGGAGCTGCTGGAAGTGCTGTGCAAACCTGGTGTGGACACCCAGGCTGCCCTCCCCCAGGAAAGGGTTAATGTCAAAGTGACAGACAAACTACTTTCAAACCAGCATTTCTATGTCATGTATAACAAAATATAGAAAGTTTCTACTACTTTCTTCAGAAGTGAAACACAGATGGGGACTGGAAAACCATTTTTGGTCTCCTTGGTGGAACATTGCTTTATGATCTGAAACCAACATCTGCCGAAGAGGCTATCACTCACAGGTACAAATGCGCTCTATTGCAAGACTGAAAAATTAATTAAACCATTGTTTATTCAATTACATTCTTTGGCCCTGCTCCATCTAGATAAACAAGCTGAATAAACTTCTGAAATCTCTCAGCCTGAAGAGCCTGAATCCTATTATCAGCTGTTAAATTAAACATTTAGAAGGCCACATTCCATGAAAGGATATTTCCAAGGACCTATGGTACTTGTAAAACAGCATATTCAAAATATTTTGCCATTTTAAACAAAACTGCCTTGAGATTTTCAAAATCTTAAATAGGCCTAAAAATTAACTACTTCCATTTAATTTTTTCCAGCAAGTTTTATGTTGTAAAATATGTTTTTTTATATAAACCAAGGTGAATCATCCAATAAAGAAGAGATAGTGTGTTTGGTTGCGTAATATTTTCTTACCTGTGATCACAGACCATACCAAAGAGTGTGAAATTCCTCTCTGCCTCTCTACAGGTCACAGTAACTAGGTATAATTTCAGAGCAGACTACAGAAATTTCACACATTATTCAGTGGGGAAAGTAAGAGGGAGACTGAAGCCCAGGACCAACAGTATTTACAATTAGAAGAAGGTGTGAGAGGCAAAGCAGATGTGCTTGAGCACAGAAACCACCTGGCAAGTTTCACTTTACAGTCCTGCATGTGCAGAAATGCTTTTCAGAAGTGATGAACTTTACAGCACCACTGGAATCCTATACTTCACTATATGAGAAACTGGCAGCAATAGTAGCTGCAGGACAGAACTGTCACGGGCCAACTACACCCCTTTGGAGGGGGCAAAAAGAAGCTCATGTATTCAGAGGTTTAAACCAGAATATGATATGCATGTGTCATTGGGATATCCACTGGCACAGCAGCTTCAGCCATCAGCACTGAAGCCAGTGTTTCAAATTTATATTTGGCTCTTGGACAGAGACTTTATTAAAAAGGTTAGCCAAGACGAAATAGTGAGAAAAAATGTATACCACATAAAATTCCATCTTTCTTTAAGAGGCACCAAGCATGAAAGGCTATGGAAGAGTTCTCACCTTAAAACAACAAAACAAGGAAAAAAATATTGTCCCTACTGAATAACAAAACAAACATAAAAGAACTTCAAATCTATACAAGACTACCTACTCTTTCTGAGTAAGCAGAGTCAGTATGTGGAGTTTTATACTCATTCCACTGCATTCTTTTGCTATTTTTTTATCTGTAAACAAACTCTTATTTTACATGACGCTGAACGAAGAACAGCAATTTTCCCCATGGCTGGGTAAAGGCCTCAGAATCAGAAATCTGACTCCTGAGTCATCTTGTTCCCAGTTTTTCTTTATTATTTATGTGATTTTTCCATGAGGAGGAACATGGCATGTTTCTGTCCCAGAAACAGACTGGAGACTGACATGGAATGGTTCAAAAAGGTTACTTACGCAAAATAATATTTTTCCAGTATAATGCACCCCTTGATTTAACACTGGATGCAATAACCTTTGCTCAGCAGTGAGAGTGCCAAAGCATCACACAGCTTCTAATGTAGTCTGAAAAATAAGACCTGATTTTTGAAAGAGCAGTGACAATACCAAGGCATGTCAGGACCCTGAGCCCAGAGTGAGTCACAGCATTTTTCTTCTGTGTCTTTTATCTTGCTCATAGCAGAAGTTGACTTGTTCAGCAGAAAAAAGGAGCAGGGAGGTCCCCAGAGCCATCCTTGTTCCCTGTTCTCGTTGGTGGCAGTGCCAGATTCTTGCCCTGCACCATCAGGCTCAGGGCCCAAAGCTGTAATCAGCACAGGACATTTACCATCTGCAATTATTCTGTTTTTGAAAGTGAACAGGTCTCTATCCAGGTGACAGCCATCTGTGACTGGTTTCACACACAGTTATGATACCATTGTGCTTTGCAATATGCCATTCAAAGGCTTCCTGAACAATGTGGGAAAGACGATGGATTTGACACTGAGTGTCAGGAGGGAAAGGATCATGGGTTAAGCTCAGATGCACAGAGATATTTATTCTGATGCTTGAAACTGAGCACTGTTTAGATTACAGCTCAGACTTCACAGCATCAACCGCCTTTCGTCCTTCTTGAACAGAGCAGGCAGAAATCTGACTTGGATGATTAACTCATGTTATTAAAGTTTAGAAAAGAAAATAAGTACATTGCAAATGAAAAACCTCTGCCTGTGACTGAAACCAAGAATTCAATTGTGCCATTGCTCTGCAAACTGAGCAACCGAGGCTGTGCCCCATGACACCCCCGGCAGCAGCGATGATCTGCACTGGCACTTGAAGGCACTGTAAATCATCTGCCCAGGGAAGTATTGTAGACTTCAATAGATCAGATTAGCCCTTACTGCCTTCAGAGTAGATTTACTAGGGCATTAATGGATTTTTAGCCCTTCCATCTCACTCAGTGACACTTCCCCAAGCAGTGTTATGCATATTTCTGGATACATGGCATACCATTCAGAGCAGTAACTGTTGTGCAGCAGACATGAAAATTTGGTTTTCCTTGGTCTCTGCAGGTGTACTATAGAGTTCAACCAACAGCGCATTAACAGCTGTCCTTACCTTACTAGTGACTGCCTACAAGTTTCAGTCTTACCAAAAGTTGGGTTGCATTTCTCCTGAGAGGCCAAATCTCTTCAGACATGATGCCCTCTAACTTCCCAATGGAGTACAGAAGCAAACAAAATGCAAAAGAGACATGGATTTCTAACTAAGCAGGATTGCAGCCCAAGTCTATAAAGACTGAAATTTCTATAGCTCACATTAAGAAAGGCACAGACACATGTACTACAAAAAGCTACTAACTTTAAACAAGACCTGTTTTGAAAGGCAGAAAATGCAGTAAGAGAAATTTTGCAGACCACCTGCCCAAAACCAGAGGACCAGTGTTCCCCTGCTCTCTGCTCTACTACACAACCAGCCTGGCAACCGCAGCACCCTAGAGAGACACAAAAACTTCTTAAGAGGATGGATTTTTTGTTCATTGTTTTATGTAATTTAGAATCTTCACTGTGAATTCCTTGCAGCTCTGCAGGCTGAGAGGGGCAAAAAGCTTTAATCCAAATATCAACATGCCCAAGGAAGTTTGTCTGTAAGCAGCAAGTAGCTGCTGGCAGAGGTGGTTCACCAAGGCTGCAGGACTGAGTTCCCCTGGCCCCAGCAGGGAGGCAGCAGGGTTGGAGCTCCTGCACAGGGCTGCACAGGCAGCTCTGCCACAGCCATCCACAGATGGCCCTGGGGCCTGTAGGGCCAGTTTCATCCTGAATGCTTTGAAGGTTCCCAGTCTCCTCCTTTCTGTGCTCCACTATTTTTTAAGAACTCTGGTTTACACACAATGCAGTAGAACAATATTTATCCAGTGTTGGTGTGTTTTTTTCCAAAGGGATAACCTTTGGGACACTTTCTGGGTCTTGAATAACTTTATCACTACCAGAGGAGCATAAAGAATGGTTTATGATACAGCTTACTGACCTATTTTTCATATTTGTTTCTACAGAATGACCTTTTCTTTTGCTTAAAATTTTACTCTACTTATTCCAACTATTCTCGAAGCATTGCACTAGAGATGGAAATAAAAATGGATGAAAATAATAATAAAAGAAGATACGGTATCCCTAATTTTCATAAAGGAAAAAGAGTTATTTTTTCAGTCCTTTCCAAAAGAAGAAAATCTCTCCCTTTTTATTCCAACTCTGACTGCTCTAAAAGACAGGGGAGAAGGAAGACAGCAGGCAATGGATGTAACTATCTACCTGTTCTCTTCAATCTACTGCTCTGGGCATTCATTAAAGTGTCAGGCTTGTTCTCTGCAATAGGTGTAACATTGCTTTTGTTGAATTTATCAGTAGATCTCACACTGTCTATTTATGAATGTGGTTTTTTCCATAACCACCAATGTTTAAAGAAACAGCAGAAGTCTCCATATGTGCATGCTCAGTTTTCTGAAGAGAGTTGTTCTTGAAGAGTTTTACCTTACTCTATTTGAGGTCAGTCCGGTCCTCCTCTTTATAACTCCACTATAATCTTAGAGAGCTTAAAGGAACTCTTCAACTCTTTTAACTATTTCCTTGTGATTGAACTTTCATATAACCTGTTACTTTCTTGAGTTTGCTTTTTTATTTTCACAAAGGATTCTGAAATAAACCCCTGCCCAAAGCCCCTACATGAAAATCATTGAAAACACATCCAAATTTGACCACAATAACATTTACTTCTGTGGTTTGTATGGCCCAAAGAAGTCTTACTTGGGAATTAATATTTCTCTATTTGGTAACAATTGCAGCACATCTAGAGACTACACCTATCTAACAGCCTAACCTGCAAAACTAATGATTAAACATCAAAATACTTACCAAAATAATGTATTTAATCAACTTGTCCATTGTTTACAGAACAACATGAGAGCAGTGACAAAATAATTAATTACTTTTGTTTCTCTGTTCCATTAAACATTTCTTGAAGTATATCTTTGCCCTGTGGAATGGGAAGCTTCCCACTGGGAGCTGGGAATCAGCAGGCCTTTTGAATGCTGATACCAGCTGGGGCTTTCAGCATCAGTCCCTTCTCTGCACCTGATTACCCACCCAGTACTTTCTGCACCACAGCACTCACTGCCTCTCCTGCAACACCAGTAACTCAAAGTGGCTCCAGTCATTCCAGTATCTCTTTTGAGGGACATTCTCCAGGTCTGATTGCAGCACACAAACACAAAGCTACAAAATAATCCCTGACTTAATTTAAGCTGCCAACACTGACTCAGTTCAAAGGGGAGGTTGTCTTAGTTAAATTTGCACTGTCTGGCCATGAATTATGGCTACATTGCTCTGTCTTTCCCATTCAATTCAACTGTACTAGTTTGATGTAAAACAGGGCAGAGGGAAGCATCAGAGCATTTAAGCACTTCTTCAGTTTACAGTCCCTGCACTCTTCCACTGGAGTTAATGTTACACCTCTCCATATTAGAACGTACAGGTATGAGTTTGTCAGTTGCTCCTTAGCTTGAGTTTCAAGAGTTTTGACACCGCCTTCAATGCTCATGTAAATTGACAGAGAATGTTAGCATAGAGCCATAAAATCCAGCCTGCTCTGCATGGTACTTTTGAATACAAAAATAAAGCAAAGAGTATACAGAGGCCTTGATTTGGGCAGAACAACTGTATCCTTTCCTAAGGAAATACATGAGATCAGAGTCCAACGTTTTTTCACCTCCCCATATCCAGACTAAATAATTTTATATTTTTTTGTTTTGCAGTCTAATAAATCACAGTTGGCTCTTTCAGCTGATGTAATGTCACTGTAATGCTCTGAGACAAGTGCTGGTGTGTTAGTTATGGAGATGAGAGTGTGTAGGCAAGCACTCATTCACCTTAACTAATGAATCCTCTAACAAAGTCACGCACAATTGAGAGGAGCACAAGTAACTGAAGCCTTGAGGCTTATTGCACTGGGTGTTCAGAGAAGGGTTTTTTGTTTGTTTTGTTCTGATTGAGTGAAACTATTTTCTGCCTTCCTTGCTTTGTAACAGGCCACAGTCCCTCAGTATGTTTCTAAACTGAGTTGTGGTTTATGGGAGACCTGACTTTTATGAAGGACAAAAGCCAGGTTTGCCTGGGAGTGATCTGAGGCGCAGCCTCACTGTGCTGTAGCAGTAGTAAAACAAGGTGATCCCACAGAGATCTATAAGTGTTCTTTTCTGAATATACGAGTGGCTTCACAGCACCACTGACAGCCCCTGAAAGCTAAATGAGTAGGTCTTTGTACTCTGAAAAACAATCAGTCCCCTGAAGACCTCAGGGAAAGCACAGAGGAGCTTTGGTTTCTGAGATGGTTGGGAAACACAACAGGTTACAGGGAGTGAGAGTACTGTGGAGAGCTGGAATGAGCCACTCTCTCATTTTATGAAGACTGTTTCCCCTTCATTTCATACTTAGTTACAGAGATCTCTTCTCAGTGCTTGTTTAGGGAGCATTTTTTTCCTTGTATACAGTGTTTTTCTCTACCTTCCCACTCGAGAAATGACCTCTGCAAGGGAAGGATTGTGGCTATTTAATATTGGCATTTTATGATTACATGCTTTTTTAAATTCCTTTTTTTTCCTAATTCCTTCCAGAATGGAATGGGTCACGAAGAAGAGAGGGAGCAGCATCTTTGTTCAAAAGCTGCTGAGCCAGCTCTAGGTAAGAAGCCCCAAGAGATTTCAGGGACAGGGGAGCCAAGCTGGAAGATATTTCTGTTGTTTCCAGAGTTCACACAATTTGTCTAAGCAGATCTCCTTCAAAGCTCTGCTTGAATATGTCCAGGGCTGTAAAGAGCTGGCCAGGCATGGAAGGCTACAAAGCATTTCCAGGGAACTCAGTCATGGCAATGAAAGCAGAGAAAAGGTACTGATGGCTCATAAAATGACTATTTTCAAAAGGAGCAAAAGTGAGAGGCCTCATGGAGTAGGATTTGAGTACAAGAGAGCCGGACACAATTTCCAACTTCACCAGGTGGGAATTCACTTAGCCCATCCCACAGTTTGTGCCTCCACCCATACTCTGGGGATGTAAACTCTACTTTCTTGGACTTTTTTGTTACTGACGTGACTAACATTGTTAATTTACTGATTGCTGTTCCTCAGAAGCACTGAGAAAAGGAAACTCTTTTAAACTTTTTCAGAAATCCAATCTCCCTTCCCCTCCAGTTTTAGTTTGAAGCCATGGAGTGAGAAGGAGCCATCTCCAAGGAGTGGTGAATTCTCCCTGCTCTACTCATCCTTGGCACAGCAGGAGGAAAGAACAGGTTCCCTGCTGAGCACACAAGGACGTGTGAGGAGAGGATGCATTTTCCTCTGTCTTACTAAATTAGAATTACACACCTAAATTAATATATTTTCCCTGCCAAAATAGACTTGCTTTTCTCTAAGTATGGCAATAGCATTCTTACCATGGGGGAGTAAGACCACTGGTGGGCTCTGAGGGAACAAGCACAAGCACTACAGAGCATAAGTTATGCACAAAATGAGAGACCTTCAGAGTGCTGGTAAACCTAACACCAACCAATGGATGTATAGAATGATTTGGATAAAACACTGCCAGCATACATGGAGTAACACACCAAGTAAACCACATGCCAGCACAAATAAATGAGACTTCAACACTAATAAAGTACATAAAGAAAAATACCTCTAGCATTAGCAGGCAAATGCTATGTTCAGTCTGGATTTCATGCAGGATTCATTTGAGAATTTGAGTTATAAAACTAATCCTGACACCTCACTTTGATTGAATGAAATTTTCTCCGTGCTTCCCTTTACGTGACTGGAAAGTTGTATATTTTAGTTTAAAATCCTTTCTAATCAAGACAGTTTGCAGTAGAAAAGAAGGAGAATTTAAAATAAAGTTGCTTCTTGGAACACTGGTTCTCACTAAAAGATTCTTCACTGCCCTACACTTTAAACCATTTATGAAACCACAAAGTAGATCATGGAAAAATTGGGTTGACATCCTGCTCTAAGGAAATATTCCTATAAACATTCATCTGTGGGCAATGAGCCTATAGTGTGAAAAGTACAGAAAGACTGTCCCCTGCATCCCCCATATTCCTGGTATGGCAAACTGTACCATTTTACTAAAACTACTAGGATATATTTATTACAAAAACATAAATTAAAAATGAAAGGTTAAAATCTTCCCTTTGTTTTAAGGGGTGAAGGGAATAAATACAGTATCTGGCTGTCAAATCAAAAAACCATAAAATCTCCATGGAAATAAAATAATGTATAAATGACCTGTTTTTAGCCATCATCCCCTTGTTTTACAAACCAATAGTACGGGAACACAATGTGAAAGTTGCAAAAGGGCCAAAAGAAAACTGAATACCAGCTCTCCAGTAGTTTCAGTTTAGGTTAGAGCAAGGCTCCTGGTGAGGACACACCTCCCTAGGCTAGCAAAGAGCTCCCCTTGCTGGCGATGCAGCCCCTGAGTTACTGCTTCCGACTTAATTAACCAAAACAGTAGTAAACAGCCATAAATCAATTGGCCAGCCGATCAAGCCAGAATAAAAGAATTATATTGCTTACGAGTACCCAGTGTCAGCTCACATACTTTCAAATATACTTCCTGGTCTGAAATGAAACTTTGAACGAATTCGTGGGCAAAATGTAAAGTGGTACTTAGGCAAAGTGGAGAAAAGAGTGAAGAATGAAGTGAAGAATGAGACCAGACCCACTGGAGTCTTTCCCATGCCATCAATAGTTCTTGGCTGAGCTCCAGAACAAAAGTAAGGGAGAGACATTTTGACACTACCAGATCTTTCTGTGAACCCCAGATCATTCTAGTCTGGTACGCTGACATTTTGTGGTAAAAACATTAATCCAGATTATGCATAATCTCCCTATGTTTTGCTATATTGTAGTGCTTGATATACACAAGTTACAGTTTTTTCCCTAGGCATCATAATGCTGCACAAAAAGATGGTGCTCTCTATAAATTCTTTTGTAAATACCCTTTATGAGTATTCTCCCACATCTTTATCTTTCATTATAACATTATTATTTTCACCTTTACAGCAAAGTTGAATATGTCTGGTAATTTTAGCCAAGAGTTCTTCAAAAGCACCTCATCAGCTTTCACTCATGTGGATAAAATTATATTTCATGGTGTACAAAAGGATATTTTGCACAAAATGAATGATCAAAAACTATTTTTCTCCATGCCTGAAGTATAATAGATATACCAGTCTTCATATTAATTTAATTAAGAAATTAAAATTGATTTTTAAATAGCTGGTAGGATCCCATGGAATAACACAGTGATAGAGGACTATAGCACTTTTCTAGAAAGGAGAAAAGAACAACAAATGTTCAGGAGAAACAGAATAAGGACCAGAGATGAACCAAAAATATTATAAAGGGCATTTTAATTGCAAAGTATTTACATACCATCAACTCAAATTACACAAAATACATACAAAAACCTTGGCAGCAAGGTTTCCTTGATGGATTTGACCAAGATCACTATGAAGACATTCTGATTTTTTTCAATTATCCATCTAAATTGATTTGAGGGGGGTTTTTTTGTGGCGAGGTTTTTCAATCAATCACTGAAGGACAGATTGTGACACATTGCCAATACTTCACTCACTTTTTTCACAGTCTGCTGTGTCACAGAGACTGCTGGTACACCAGTGGGATCTCTATCCTTTATGTCCACGCACACCCCCAATGAGGAGATTATCCTGAGTGAGACACTGGAATAGCAGTGCTCTCAGCCTCAGGAAGCATTTAATGTGGAGAAATTACTGTACACCAGAAGCAATGGGAAGGGTTCAGAAAGCTCTGTTCCTTACCGTGCTGTGTTGAGCACTGCTCTTTTCCAAGGAAACCACCTCCTCTTTGGGTAATTGCCTGCAGGTTTCCACCATCATAATGGTCTGTCTTGTCTCTTACAGGATTTAAGATTTGGCTTTTCACACAAAGGAGTATTCTCACTATGCCTGAGATCAGAATCAATGCACACAAATGGGAAAGTAGCCATATCCCTGTTTGGCCTGTTTAATTAACTCCTTGGCAATACTACCACAAGTGGAAACCTAACTTTCTGGTGCCTCAACTGGCTTCTGATATAAAACACTTGCTTTCTAAAAACAGCTTTCAAGGAAACATGCCTTTAGGAATTAATTTAAGACTCTGAATCAGTGCGTGCAGAAACTCCTGCTGCATTGCTCGGTTCTAAGGAAGAACTAGTTTGAAGGAGAGAAAGTACAATAATTATGCAGCTTTCACCACCAGACAGAAATGCACTGGAAAGTTAATAAGCAACAACATGAGATAGATAAGCTTCCTTTGTTTGTAGACAGCAAATTGGGAGACAAGTTCAGATTTTTTTTCCTACCAAATATTACACAAACGGCCTCTAGAGGGATCCAGGTTATTGCTTTTCTGTTGAAATCCCTTAAGCTTGGTTGTCATTTTTATTGTTGTTTTTTCTTTCCCCTCTGTTACTTTTTAACTAGTGAATCATTCCTCTAGAAATAATGATGCAAACAATTTGTATTAAAACCCCAGAGTTCATGACCAAGATGAAGCTTTTTGAAAATCAAGAATTAAAAAACCTGGAGGGCAAGGTTCACATTCAGTAGAAGTCCAGGCTCAAACAAATCAGCTCTCAGCTCATATCACATTCAATAAAAAAATACAAACCCAAAGAAATGCCTACGCATTCAGCTGCCTATGTGAAATGCAGCTGAACTGGTGAATCTGCACAGTTAGGTTAGGAATATGGTAAGAATTGAGCTCAAGTTTCTGCGGAATGAGTCAGTATTTCCCACTTGAGCTCCTAGAATACTCATGAAAAAGTATATTGCTTCTAAATTATTGTATCTGGCTTGGGCTTTGTTTGCCTGAATTATTTCACCTAGTTCAAATTTTCACAGCTAAGGTTTTAGTAAAGCAGGTGTATGTTTAGGAGTCCCAAGTTAAACAAAGAGCAAGAATTTAATTCTATGATGTTGATATTCTACATGTTCTATGTTCTGGATTCACCAAAAAAATGGGTATAACAAGCAGCTTCAAGACAGCTTCAAAATTCAGTCTAGCCAGCTTTTTATTGAATGTGCACTTCACATGCAATCAAATGTAAATAGAGGAGATGTAATGACCATAGGCATGTGGAAATGACTCTTTGTGCAGGTGTGAAAGGAAGTGGAAGATATGCTCCCACTCTGTTTGCAGCTTTGTTTTCAAGTTCATATTCTGCAAAAATAGCATTTTCAGGGACCCTCAGGCACCCATAAAAATGTATGAAGGCATTCAGCTAAAATCTTATTCTTCTGTTTGGTGGAATTGTTGTTTGGCTTGTGCAAATCAAGACAGAGAGAGGAACAGATAAAAAAGGTTATGGAAAGGCCTCATTGCTTTGGAAAAACAGGTCACAATGCTGCCATTAGAGATGCTTTGCTGCAACTGGGCCCTGAAATCAGACTCCACTACAGTTTGTATAACAGAGCACTACACAAAGCCAGTCCAAAACCAATCTGGTTCACTGAATTTAAAGTTTCATTTTATTCCTTCTGTTAGTGCACTAATAGCCCAACAACACAGAAAAACACTTTCACGACACAGGCATTTGGCTCAGGTACAGGAAGTGTTGTTCATAAACACTGAACGCAGCACCAGATCCCCAAAAATGTTTACTGTTTCTGATGTGCCTTGTTCCAGCCTATAAAATACAGATAAATCATCTTCTCCCAGACAACAATTTTGTGAAGATTAATCATTAGCAACTGCAGGGGCTCAGCTAAGTGACTAAACCACAAACTCAGCTAGAAAAACTCAACAAATTAAAACAGGCTTTAGATAAAAAAGAAAGACATAAACTTTCTCCAGTGACACCAATGAGAGCTTTTGTCTCCAGCTCAAAAGGAATGTTGTGCAGTTAAAATCTCCTGCTGCTGATTTTTTGTTTAAATTTTGGTTTGCAACAACAAGAACAAAACATTTAATTAAAAATGCCAATATAAACTAGGCAAAGTTTCCTTATGCTTTACTGTGAACTTCGTAGAAAATTAGAAAAGCTACAGAATTAAACATTTAAGCTTCTTCCTGAGGGTAAAACAAGAAAACAACCAACCATAAACTGGAGTCTAAACTAACATTTCTTATTCCACCAAGCCAGCTGCCAGCTTAATCACTCAATTACACCTTCTATCATTTAGTAATCCAGACTACAGAATACCTCCTGAACCAAATAGCTTCAAAATGATTATTGTAATATTTCAATGAAAAATAATACAAAGTGTTTTTTTACTCATGGATTAAAAAAATAATACTTTCCTAGAACAGAATAGTTTAATTAATTGTACAACTTTTTAGTCCCACATGATTTTTTCTCTCCCTGTAATTTTTTTTACATTATCTATAAAATCAAACACAATTCATTTTCTTCTAGCTGGAATTCACAGAAATAGTAAAATGGTTAGATTTTTATGGCATGATTTTTGTTGGGTTTTTTATCCTCTGGAACTTGAATCCACACTTCTAATAATTACCTAATGCTTTATTTGCAACTATATGGTGCTCTTTAATGGTTTGATAAGCAAATTCTACCTATTCCCATTCCACTGCATTTTTCTCTCAAGAGCTCAGTAGGAAAATAATGTGGTTTATGTCATTATTTTTTACTACTGAAACTCTTCTTAATGAGGTTCTCCAGTGAGACTCCTCAGGGCTACCTGTCAAAAAAAAAACAAAACAGAAAACAAAACAGAAGGGAAGGAATCCTCAGATATTAAAAGTAGGATTTCTGCATCGAAAGTAACAGCATAGCATTCACAGAAGACTACCAAGAATTTTACACAAGTTTTTTGCTATTTTACAGCAGTTTTACGTTGCAGTGGGGCTTGGAAAATTCAGTCATGCTGGGTCTCTGCTGTGTTCACTTCAGAGCTCCTGAATGCCACTCAAGTCTGTTACGTTTTTCTAGCTTCAGTGGGCTGTATTCCAGGCCGATTTATGGGTAAAGATGCTGGACTTCTGTCGTTACACACTACCACAAATCCACCTGGCTGGAGTAAAGAGAGGATATCAGATCACACCTATTTGGGAAAAAACACAAACCCAGAGGTAGGGACCATTATTGTTGTGTATTCTCCAACCTGCAAAATATAATCATGGAAAGAAAACTAAAAGAGAAATTGCTGTGCTGCTTTTGATATAATATTCAAAGAGTGATGTCATTAAACAGCAGATAGAAGAATCAGATAAGGAATTTATGGGAACAGCAAAACCATTCCTCTCCAACCTCACAGTACACCTACTACAATTTTTAGTAGCACATCTGCTAATGAAACTCTAAATACTTTGAACAGCAAGAACTAGTTGTCTTTGTCTTTAATTTCTGAAAAAAATCTACTGACTCATTAATTTTTGGTTCAGTGTTTGATATGCACTGTTACACAGGTTTAAAAAAAACCAACTCCACAACATTACATGAAAAAAGAAAAATATTTCTTATAGTGTTAGTACTATACTTAGTAGTAGTATTTCTGGTAATTAAAGAGAATATGTGTTATACTTTTAAAAACATGAGAAGCTATTTCTACATCCTCTTTACACATGAATAATGTTAAAAACTCTGGTTGTTGGATGAAGCCTCTAGGAAACAGGTGCTCATTTTTTGCAATATTTCAGCATATCTGCTCCTTTGTCTAGATATTTTTAACTTTTCACTGCCCATTTTGTCTCCTTACCTGTTCTTTGTTAAAGATTTTCTATTTCTAGATGAAACATGGGCAAAGCAAAAATGAGTAAAAAAGCTGCAATTTTAAAAGGCAATCAAGCCTGAATACAGAACCTTTCAGCAAAGGCCTGGGCTTGGTTTGTGATGGATGTCAATAATGCACAGATGACCTTTCCCATTTTCAGGAACTCTGTTCCTCTAACAAGATTCTGCCACAGAGTATAAAAATATCCATCTGACAACAAATTCTCTTTCTATTTTTAAATTTTTTTTCCCATGATCTTGGGCTGACCTGGTGTTGTGACTAATAAATATCCATTGTCACTTTTTATCCCCAAAATGGATGAAGTCAGAATGTGTCAGGTGGTATAGAAGACCAAATTGCTTCTTTTTAATTTGGTGTCAAGCTCTAACAAACCTACAGTACTTCTTTGATATCCACACATATTTTGGATTTGCCAAACAAGGAACTGGGTTAAAGTTTGAAGAATAGATATTGACTATTGACATTTAATTTGATCACAGCAGAAATACAGGAAATTTTTCATTAAGAAGTTAGCACATGAAAAATTGCTTAGAGAAAGCTTCAAATGGAGAACTCCAGTGACTAATTTTTTACTCTAGATTCTAATATTTCTTTAAACAGCCCTGTAGCTAATCATAAGGATAACTCTTTCTCCTGCACAGGGAGAACTAACACACATGACCAGCAACATTTTTGGTCAACTTTTAAGTTTGTTGTCAACCAGCTCAACCCACATAAGTCTATGTTACACCTTCTATACCACACCAGAACCGTCTATGGCTTTCTGATTTTAACATTATTTAAAATGTTGATTTCGGTTTTTTGTTTTAGTGAAACAACAAATTCAGATTCTGAGTCCTCCCTCTTCCCATCTTTTGCTTAGCTCATTTCCCAAGAAATGTACAGGAGTGTGAAAACTGAACACCCTGAAATTTTGTTGTACTCAGGAATTTGTATTAGGCAAGTACAATTATATTAATATAAATTACTCTCTTCCAATTGCACTAAATTTGTAAGCAGGCTTCCCTATTTAGGAAATTTATTTGCTCTGATATGACTTTTTCTGGTCAAGTCATTTCAGTTTTACAATGTTGGAAACATAAAATGATTTCTTGACACCAAATGCCTTCTTGACACAAAAATTCTCACTTGAGTAAAATAGATTAATTAAAGAAAGAAAAAAAAATGTTCAATATGGAGTGATGCAAAACCTCATTCTCTGTGCAATAAGTTGTTTTACTGAAGGAGAAACAAATATTTCTCAGGTTAAAATTGTACCTGTCATTCACATGTGTGATTTACCATCATCATGTTATCCCCTCATGATACTGGGTGATTTCTTGCATAACTCCTTAGGTATTAATGCATTGAAAACTTCACTGCACTACATTTCCATTTCACCTGCTGACATTTTGTTTTATTTGGCTTTTGTTTTGTCAGGGAGGCCAAGAGACAGCATCTAGTAGACAAATTTCCATTTACTAGGTAGGAAGAGAAATCTTTTTCTGCTAAAGACTGTTCATGGAATTTTTCTGGAATACAAGGAAGTCCCAGGAAAACATTCTGCTTGATTTAAATAATGTTGTGCTCAGAATAGCAGCCTTAGCAATTTCCATTTAATTTCAGCCCAAAGCAGCTGTGGTTCTGGAAGAACTACATGGGAAGCGAATTCAGAGAATTTACCTGACCCTGTTAGTTGTGTCAGATGGGAAGGACAATGTGAGTGGTTGTTTTTCCATTGCATAGAAGAAAAAATTACTTTGTCTTCCCTAAAGCATGGCATATGTTTGAGAAGGTACAGAGGTCCCTCTTCTAACTTCCTGTATATTTTCTTAAATTTGTAGTAATAACCTGCACAAACACCTGTTAGACTTCAGTTTAAATGAGTCAATTGGTTCAAAAGCAGGAGAATGTAGAAAAACACACACTGAGAGACAGAGCAAGGGACAAGAAAGATGGGAATTCCATTAACATCAACACGGCTCAACAACTGATTGTCTCAGAAGAAAATCAGCCAAATTTTATTGCTTAAATTTCAAGAACCTGATTCAGATAAGATATTTTCCATAGTTACTGAATGATTGCAAAAGTACTTTTTTACTGGCTTGTCAGCAAAGCATTTAAATTTCTTGTACTCAAGATGTAAAAAACAATAAACTTACATCAAGTGACAGGGATTAAGAAGCAGGATTTTCCTAATGACTAAGACATAAAAAGTGCATGTGAGCGTATTAAACCTTCAAGATGGTCAATATACTTTCTTTCTCAATTAAACAAAAAAGGCTGCTTAAAAGTATAGTGAATAAAGTAGAATTTTGAACACTGAATTCAAAATAAAGAGATTTCATTCTTTCTT
>NW_008236622.1:1997920-2011363 GCF_000691975.1 Corvus brachyrhynchos
TAGGACAGCAAGCAAATTTCAATAGTGTTTTCTATGAAGGAGTGACTTCTCGTCACTGGCATGCATTATAATAATAAACTAAGAACAAGTAAAGGAACATTATTATATTAGGAAAAGGTAGAGCAATATAGCTACTAAAAAGCCATGTGGCTTTTTGGTACATTCCCTGGCATAACCAGGTGCATTGTTTTTTCTTTCTATAATGTACCATGTACATACGCACAATATATCTGGCAGCTCAGCTAGCGGTGTTTTGCTAATTATGAAAGCTCACTTGATTCTTACTGTCTTCATACAGGGAGTAAGGATTCCTATATTTTGCATTGTTGTATTTTCCTGCCACAACAGCAGTTTGACCCTTAATATTACAATGGAAAAGGCTGCTGTAAAATTTTATATGTTCAGGGCTACATCTGCAGCTATACTACTTTATTGTTAATATTATTGCTCACAAGGTAGCATAAAAAGAATTATTCTCAGCAGAAATATTTGCATGTGTTTATTTTTAGCTCCTGAACAGACAGACATCAGCAGGGATTACTGTTGAAGTTATTTCACTGATAACAATCCATTCTTGTCAGATGACAAAGCATCATGACCAAGTGAAGCACCAGTGTAACCAGTGGGACTTGTTTTGATGGGTACAAATAAATATAATAACAAAAGACATGATGCTGCAGCAAGCATAAATGCTGCACAAAAAATAGTTCAGTTCTTACTCTTCTCTGGACAAGAGCATTCCGAGGCTTCTAAATCTTTTATTAAGCATATAACTGAATTTTTATGATTTCTGTTTTTTCTAAGTCAGCACTTTTAATTTAAACAGGACATCTGAATTCCTCTTCTAGGTGACATGATTTACCCTCAGGAGTGGTTTGCATTTTTATTATCTTCTAAAATTATACTGAAGAAAATGTGTCCAACCTGAGTTTGAACCGCTGTTTTAAAATTAAACTTAGCCACTTCAACCAACTGTGACTGGGATTTTAAAATTATCTAGTTTCTCCTGCCATAATAGCACTGTTCACTTGGGTGCACACAAAAATAAACAGAACATTCTTAATTAGCTCATCTGAAAGAAATGCCTACTAAGCGTGTCTTTGCAAGCTCTGTTTATAATTGTGAAATTGTCATCCTAAGGGGAAAAAGGTAACTGTTTCCGTGTTTCTGCTATACAGTCTTAAGTTAATGAGTTTGCACTTGGATTTATTAATTAACATGTTTTATATTCTTCATATAAAAAGCTTGCCCAAGACTCTGTTAGTCAGAATCTAATATGTGAAGATTTAATGCCTTTAATTGTCTAAAAGACCATGGTGTTTATTTGGCTGAGCAACATACATCCATATCTTGATGAATTTTGGATGCTGCTGCAACTCCCACTGAAAAAGGGTTATTTTAAGCAATGACATCAATTACCTCTACTTATATATTGAACTTGAGAGAGAAGCCCGTAATTCTAAATTCCTTTAAGTATTAAGGTAAATCACTATCCAAATTTCAATTGCATGATCCTTTCACCCCCCATGATTTAATTGCATGACTCTTGAGAACATTTATTTCCCCATTGAAGAACACTTTTTGTTTTTCAAGACAAAAAAAAAGTTATAAAATTAAGATATTTAAGATGCAGGAAAAAAGATAGTGTAAATAAGACCTTCATACCTTTTCAGTAAATAAAATATCTTTCAAAATGTGCCTGGTTGTAGAAATGCAACACAAATCATACTGGTCAAAGATCAAATAAATTTTCTGAATGCCGATATGCCTTGGCTCAATCTTACTGTCACAGTAGAAACAACAGAAGTAGGTATGAAAGTGTACATAATCTTATGTGGTCATGGGCTTGATGAGCTGCAAATGGTATATGGAGTTGGAAAGCCCCAGAAGACCTAGTGCTGCACTGGAAAGGGACACTGTTGCCAGCACTGTAACACAAGGAGTTAGAATAAGACAGGTGCATGTGTCTCACTTATAAATATGAGTTTTGGCAGGGCCTAAACACTCCCTTCATTAAAGCGAGTGAGAACCGTCTCCGTTGAATTTAAAGAACTTACTGAATTTCAGAGATGGGTTGGAGTAACTAACTGAATTTAAGACTTCAGCTATTGCCTCTTTTTCAAATGTCTGTTTTAAGTTCTTTGTTCACATTATTAGTACATTGAAAAGGATTGCAAATGAAAAAAAACAATCTTCATAGAATGTCTGAAATAACCACACATTTCTTAGCTGTTCTCCGAGGTTAAAAATAAAACTCAATACAAATATATCAGAAGGTGGAAAAAGAAACTAAGCTTGATAAATATGCTTTTGCCAGTCTGCTTGCTTTCTCTGCAATGTGATGATTTCTCATAGAAATAATGTGTCTGAAAAACCATATCTGTAGCATTACATTTGATCAGTTTGATTGCTGTAACATTACACCTGAAGGCTGATCAATATCAAATTACCTTGAACAAAGTCAAGTCTACAGCACAGTTGGGCCATTTCATTGTGTTAAAGGTAAAGACATAATGTGCAAGTACAAATGAATTGCCTTTCTCATTTTCTGCCTCATCACTGAACTTTATTCTAATGTGTGGCTTCAAATTTTGCTCTGTTATTCTAGAAAAAGGAAATACAAATCACAGACCCACTTCAACCTTGCCCCATAACATTAATGTCACATGTCTGAAGTAGTCTTTTTTCAATAAATAGTGTTCATACCTGTCTGAGGTGTTTGTAAGAGCAGTTCACCAGGTTCCACTCAGGCACTGAAGGCCTCAGGAGCCAGCATGCACATCAGTCTGGCTGAATGTAAATGGATGTACACCAAATTTTTCAAATACTAATTCAGCTGTTTTAGCACTTCTCATCTGGATATTCCAAATCGATTTTTAACTGAAACTGATCCAAAATTGCAGGGCACTCATTGTGGGCTTCCCACACACCTCAGGGAAGTTGTTTTAGGCAGTCGCTGCTGTCAGCCCCCACAATGACAGTGTTTAAGAATGTTCCAGATATAAACACAGTCTTAAAAGAAATTGTTCACTGCTTTGCTAAAGTAGAGTTTGGGTGTTCTGTATTTCACAGGATTAAGCCCATCATAGATATGTTTAATTATCCTGCTTCAGATTCAACTGTATTATTAAGACAGACACAGCAAGCTCTTGCTGATAGAAAAATCAATATGGGTGATACTTCCAGTCACTTGTTTTTTGCATATCTACTTCATGAGGAACCACCACTGTCATGCTTGGGTTTGACACATTCAAAGTGAAACAGACTTCCTGCTAGAATCCTAGATGATACAAACATGTCTTGAATATAAAAATTCAAATTCTAGTTATTCAAACAAGAGCTCTCCCAAAACCTGAGATTACACTGGAGTTAAAAGTGATTTATAATTAATTATGACTTACTGATTCATAATCAGTCCTCATACTATTTAAAACCCTACTAAAAATAGAAAATTACCTAATGTTCAGGATATTACACACAAACATATTATTTGGTTTCTTATTCCCCCTCCTTCTCACTCCCTCCTTTCTGAGCATGTAAATGTTGTATATGAATATTTCTTTAATTGCAATTCAGATCCTCATTCACTTACTATCATTTGGAAAATGTAGCATTCAGTGTGACAATGAATACAGTTTGAAGAGGGGGAGCATTTATCTTGCTACTTTTGGTATGACATTTTTATAATCACATAGACCTCCTTTCCCAGTTTTCTTCACCTATTAATATTTCACAATTGTTTTGATTGCAATGTTCATTAACAAAACAGTGGACAGTCTCACCCGACAGCTTA
This sequence comes from Corvus brachyrhynchos, assembly GCF_000691975.1. Lineage (NCBI taxonomy): Eukaryota > Metazoa > Chordata > Aves > Passeriformes > Corvidae > Corvus > Corvus brachyrhynchos. Next base: position 2,001,714 of record NW_008236622.1, read on the forward strand.
TTAAAAGATCTTGCACAGATCAAAGTATTTTTGATTTTTAAATAAAGGTTTCTGGTGCTTTACAATTTTCCTCATTCTTGCACTGGTAAGAATGAAGGCTATCAAAGCCTTGGAGCCTAGCACAACTTTGTTACAGACTTCAGCCTTCTTAAACCCCCATAGTTTTTCAAGAAAAAATGTCAGAAGTATTCCATTTGTTCGTTGAAATTTATCCAATCAAACTGGATATACTGGAAGGTGAAGGTTAACCTTTACTCTTGGTGATTTGAAGTCATTCCTCTTACGAGAGACGTGGGATAAAGTGACCTCTGGAAGTGCCTGTGTCTCCGTTTTGTAGGAGTAGGATAGTCAGCAGAGAGAGCAGTACCTTCAGAAGGTGATTCCTCTCATTGTAAGGTTTAGATTTCTACAGTAAGGTGAGATGAGACCAAACACCTCTCTCTTCCATAACACCTACTCCCAAGCTGGGGTTTCATGTATCAGATTTTTTGTTAAAGATTTAGCTTGCCAACAGTACCTGATACAGACGTGAAACTCAGAGATGCTCTGAGGAAACAGGTTGTCTTCTCTAGATTCACATCATGTGAAATATGGCACACCTCCAAAAGTTACATTTTGCCCATCAAAGGCTGTGCAGTGTGCACAGTCCCTGGTAAGTACACAGAATATATGTATTATTTGATGATATAACACCACCTCTTCCCAACACTCAAGCTTAAAAAATGAGGGTGGCCTTCCCAAACCATCATCTAATTTCTGTGTATCTTGCCCGGTATTTTCATATCACTTTTACTGCTCTCTGCTTTGTTTATATGAGGACTTAATAAAGACCCTAGATGACACTGGTCAGTGTAGATATTTCTTATGGTATATTTCATTTCACAGACTAAATAAATAAATAAAACAAGAGGCTGGAGTTGGCAATGAAGTGTCTGAAACCTGCTATTGTGATTAGGGTGTCCTTCTTCCTCAGTCAACCTGGTGTTTTTTATACAAAAGTCAAACTATAAATCAGTAGATATTGGATAACTCAAAAGCTATAGAGAACATAAAATTATGTGGCTTCAGCTTAAAGAATCACAAGGAGAGAGAACTTAGGGATGGAAGGCTTATTAAACTGTCTAGTTCAATCTCTGCCAATATGAGAATATTCCCTGAAATGTATTTTACAGCACGTTATCAAAAATTGTTTCCATATGTGATTCTGCTCTGGAAAGAGCCTATAAAAGTGGTCTGGTATAGTACCGTTCTGACTGAATCCATGATTTCCTTCAGTTCCAGAGAGTTCAAAGAAATATCTTTTTCCTCTCAATGGAAGACATCCACTCTTTCAATCATACACATGATTGCTTATAACAGATATTCTGTCAGGCACCCTTGCCTTTATTTGCATTGTGTAACTCCACATTATGCCTCGACTCACTCCTCTTGCCTTAGGCACACTGTGATGCAGGGAAGAGGATGGAGGTAACAGCAGAGGTAAATGCTTTATCAGAGATAAAGTGATACAGATTCTTTGTATTACCTACATGAGCATTGAGACTTACTTACAGCATTAATACTGTATCTTCCACAGCTATTCCTCTCCTATTTCTGACACCACAGATTCTGAATCTTGACTGAATGAGTCCTTCATTATTCTCAACTTCCTTCTGATATTACTACTGAAATCATTCAAATATTACTACCACTCTCCCCAAGAGACCTGTCTTTTATAGCTTGAGGTGGAGCAATGGTCAGTTACCTGAATCCTGAAGCTGCTGAAATTATTCTTCTGCCTCATAGTAAGCTCATTTGCTCTTCGCTTAGTGCCCCTTCATCTTTTCTTTGACTCTAAGTGTGACCTTTTCATTTTTGTCTTTGATTTTATTCGTAGTTCTTTTCTTTTTCCATTTCACAGTTTTAAACTCCCTTCTAGGACTAGAATATAATTTTGATTTCCTTGACTAGACTGACCAAACAGGCCACACTGTTTAACTGGATAAGATTTGGTTTGCCAGTTCTGCAGGATTCATGCCGGCCTTATGTAAGTGGTCCCCCTCACTTTGTTGTCAGTGTCCATGCTTTAAGGTCATATTCAGGCTGGGTGTGGGTGAATGATGCTTATGCCTGCTGACAGCAGGGAGAGAGCCATGCCCATCTGAGCACTGACTGGAACAGCTCAGCTGGGATCTTCTCGGGGTTTTTGGCCAATTAGCCATTTACATTTAATTTTTTTCTCCCATTATTCTGAAACATAGATTTAGAAGAAACATAAAGATTTTAGTTATAGGCTAGCTGTATTGAAATTAGTTAGAATAGGAAGGAATTCGGGCCCAGCTAGAGTTAATTAAAATAGTTGACAGAGCTGGACCTGAAATGGGTTTTAAGATGTTAGTAACTGATTACCAAATTACTGATGAACTGTCATTTGTATGTTTGCTTAGCTGCGCTTAGAACGAGGAATAGAAACATTGATAAATTGGTGTAGGGCCAAAATGAGGAAGATGAGTTACTTCATCTTTCTTGGGACCACTGACCCAATTCAAGACCACTGACTCCATTCAGGACACACACTATGCATGCTTAATGACATTTAAGCTCATTTCCATATGAAGTGGAGAATGGGAGGTGTTAATGTTATGAATATGCATTTGTATTTTGGATATTCATAATATTTGGAAATAAAAAGTGCCATGTTTGCTTGTATCGGGCCCTGCGTCTTACAGAGCTATCCCATGCAGTGCCTGGTGCCAATAAAACATGCACTTTCTAACTCTAAACTGTTAGAGAGTTTTTGTCTGTCTCAGTTGGATATCGATATTAGATCAATATTCATATTTTGGTAAATCAACAGATTCCTCTTCTTTGAAAGTTTTGCATTACCTAATTTTTATGCTGATTTCAAAACAGTCCCAATTCTAATGCCATGAAGATTCTTTTTAATTATTGACATTCTCACCCTTGCCAGGGGATGTCAGCAGTTCTGTGACCATGATTTTAACAAAAATCATGCTTTTTTCCTCAATCTTTTCCACTTGCCTGTCGACATTACCCTTTCTGAGGCTCTTCACAATGTCCTTACACTGTTTCCACACTGCAGCAGGCAGGCAAGCACAAAGCATAACACAGACATCTTCTGGAAACATGACTTGCCCTCTCGGCAAAATCCTGCTGACAGACTTTTCAGGCTCTCTGGGGTGGAGAGATGCTGGCAGATGTTTGATGTTGTGATCTGTAGGCGCTGAGAGATGCACTTAAGCACACCTATATTTATGCTTGCTGGGTCTCTACAAACAGTCAGGCTTAAAAATGCAGTGTAGGTATAATGGTCATTATTTGTAGATATCCTGTCACCAAAACAGAGTTCACACCTCTTCAGTTCACTGCAATCATCTTTCTCGCAATCTCAACAGCGTCTGTGGGATTGGAGCATTTACAATCCCACTTCACAGAAATCCCACTTCACACTTTCTCACTGTTTTCTAGGTTGAAACTCATCTTCCCTACTGCAGTTTCTTCTCCTCTTTTATATTTTACTCTGTTTCATCTTTTATAATTTACAAGAGAAAAATTAACTTTGTCAGTCCTTATTCTTGATGCTGGCTGTACTACAGCCTGGGGCTTCCAGATGCATTTCAGAGAGGGCAGTGTTGAATGTAGCAGCCACAGCATTAAGCAAGACACCCTGGGAACCTCAGCTTTATTTTTACTTTGTCACCGGCTTGCTGAAGGACTGTGGCTACTGCCTGGGGCCTCCTTCTGCTTTGGTTTCAACATCTTTCATACAAAGATAAAATCACAGCATTTAGGTTGGAAAAGATTTTTAAGATTATCAAGTCTGACTGTTAACTGAACACTGCCAAGTTCACCACTAAATCATGTCCCTAAGTGCCACAGCTACGAGGCTTTTCAATACCTCCGGGAATGGTGGCTCAAATACTTGCCTGAGCAGCCTGTTCCAGTGCTTGACAACCCTTTTTGGTGACGAAAGTTTTCCTAATATGTAATCTAAACCCATCTGGTGCAACTTGAAGCATTTTTCTCTTATCCTATCACTTGCACCTGGGAGAAGAGGTTGACCCTCAACTTGACGCAATGTCCTTTCTCTCCCAGATCTCCTTTTCTCCAGGCTAAACAACCCCAAATCCTTCATTGCTCTTTGTAAGTCTTGTTCTCTAGACCTTTCACCAGTTTCGTTGTCCTTCTCTGGACACTCTCCAGCAACTTAATGTGATTCTTCAAATGAGAGTCCCAAGACTGAGCACAATACTCAAGATGTGCCCTCACCAGTGCCAAGTATACAGGGGGATGATCACTGTTCCTAGACTTCCAGGAACACTCCCTTTTCTCCTTCAAATCTAGTTTAATCTCTTTCAGTGAGACCTGCTAACTCCTTTTCCCTTTTTGAGACAGGTGTACCCTGTCTGTTGTCAGCAGGCCTGCTGTTGTTTAAACTGACCCATAACCAAAAAACCCCCAAATTCTGCCAGTGACACCATGTTCAGAGACAGATATTGATCTTACGGAATTTCATGCTTTTTCCCTCATCATGTCTTGCAACCAGAAAGATAGAGGAGAACACTACTTGTGCTCCTCAACTCTGCTGATATTGGCTTCCTTTATAAAATGCTTTCAGGCCTATTGAAGAAAAATAACCTGGAAGAGAAATGCTATTATTGCTTGGCTGATTCAGTCCTTGCTATTTTCTCATCACAATCACAGGAACAGAAGTGCTGTACAGACACAGTGCCTGAAAGCTCACCAACCTACAGAGGAGGTTCCTCCTAAGCACAGGAGTGAAGGGCTCGGAGCCCTCCTAGACTCTCTGGCATCTCACCAGAATGGCAGTGGGCCTGCCAGAAACTTTTTTTAACTTTCAGCTTTCCAAAAGCTTTATAGTCCAAGCATTTATTTACTTTTTATGCTGAAAGGGAAAAAAAAGGAGAGAAAATAAAGGTTGGATAATTTTCATGTTGCACATAAGTAATTCCTGTTTCTGATCCGCTTGCAATAGTAAACTCTTCCTGTTGTGCCACCTAAAAAGACTGGAAAATGTCCATTCTGATTGTTTTCCCTAGGCAATGTTGAGTGAATGTTCAGCTCCCCGAGGTTGAAGTGTACTGATATAAATTTACTGTGATAGAGCCGCACTGCTGCTGATTGTTGCAGAACTACCACTGAGTAGTAAATGCTTCACTGCTCTATTACCCGGGGGGGCTGAGCATTAACTACACTATTGAACAGCAAATGCTTATCATCCCCTATAATTCAAACTATATAAATCACTGAAGAGAGACAATGTGCCTACAGGGAACTCACATGGTCTATAAAAATGTAAAAATCAGAACTATATTTAGCTGAGAGAGTAATACTTAAAAAAAGAAGAAAGTATTCAAAAGATAATCTCAGACATTAAACTTACCTTCGTTTCAATCTACCCAAGGTTTGGTGGAGTTTAATCTTCTTTGCAAACATTTTCATCGTTAACAATATTTAAAAAAATAGGATTAAGAAATAAAAGCTATTACTCTTCTCTCTCTCCCCCATCCTCCAACCATTCATGCAGCATATAGAATGACCTCTTTTAAGCCCATCCTTAGAGCAAAGCAAAATGCCAGCATTTTTTATTCACTGAGAAAAGCATTTCTACTTTGCTTAAAAATATAATAGAAGGCTTAAGATATCTTGCTTGTAAACCACTGTAACCACTGAAAGTGGAAGACACAGTTCCCTTTTGTTTAAAGACGGTTCTTCAAATGTAGGGCTTATGTAAGGTTCATTGCACTGAGAAGAAAGGCAAGTAAAAACATTCCTCCAAGGAACTGTACTGTGACTGATGCCATAAACTTTCATTCCTGTATAAGCAAACACTTTATGTGAGGTGGACAAAAGTAGTTCCATTACTGTCAATGAATTACCCATGGCTGTGAAGTTAAATACACATGAGCATTTGAAGCATCAGAGAACTTTATAATAAGCTGGTGCTGCATATTCCTTAATGTACACATAAAATCTGTTTTCTGTTTTAGCCTTCACCATGCAATAACCTCTGGACAGGCCATACCATGTATTCACAATGCAATTTATTGCAAAGCCAAGGCCTTCAATATATTCTATATTAAAAAACAAAACCATCCCCAAACATATATCCATAGAGAAATAAAACATGGTAACCTTTAATACACAAATGCAATTCCAGAAAAAGACAAAGAGCAAAACCAGATGAGAAAGGCCTCAGGGGAGAAGTGGCATGGGACTTTCCGAGTGCTCCATGTAGCATTCAGAGAGCTGATGAAAGAGAGGTTTGAGAGCAGAGTTGGAAAATCAAAGCAATCAATGTTTCAAAGGGATCAGAACAAAGTCAAATAAGGGTACTAAGCTTTATTCTTAATCCACGGACAGCTTTGTAGCATCTAACTAAGATCTATCCTTCTTGAAGATGTTCTAATGAAACAAAGATTTTGATTTTTTAATATTATGAAAGATGATTTCATCAACAACTTGTGTTTGGTTTTTTATCCTTATGTCCTGGGGTGACGTTATGAAGCTGCTTTATTCCTTAACCGTCCGCTCAATGCCCAAGGACGCTGTGCCTTTAGGATGGACCTGGAGGGCGGGGCTGGAGCCCCTGACCCTTAGGGGTCAGTGAGGGGCAGTTGAACGGCTCAGCCCAAGGGCTCCAGGGTCTGGGCAGGGCTCGGGAGGGAGTGTGCCAGGAGCACTGTGCTGCTTTTCTGGGTTTCCTTTGTGTTCCAGCTAGCTGGGAAAAGGTTCTGTTGGTTTTTCTCTTGTTCTTTTTTCCCTTTCCTTCCCCTTGCCTCACTGCCTCCCTTCCCTCCTCACTGGTCTGGGGAGCCTGCAGGGGTGGCCCTGGCTGGTCCGAGCCTCGGTGTCTGTTCCCTCTCCGGGAATTTGCTGAGTTTTGAGGGGTTTTTTTTTATCCTGTTATACCCTGTTTTGTTTGTGTGTTAATAAACAGTTTGGCTTCTTTTTCCCACTTTCACTTCTTGTGACCCATTTGTCTCATTGACGGAGGAAAAGGGGAGGCCCTTTTGCCTTTGGAGGAGATACTCACTCCAGAATGTTTCCTCCTGAAGTTTTGTCTCAAAAACAGAGACACCTATGCAGAGAAAATAACTATACTTGATCAGCATGTGTGTCCTACCGTACTGTGTGAGCCTGTACTAACCAAGAGTAATAAGGGATTTTAAACAAAAATATAATAAAACTGTGCAAGTATGTTTGAAACACTGAGAGAAATAACATGAGGTATAGTTTAATTAGACAATCAGAAAAGAGTTCTCCCAGCACACAAAGCCATGTACATACAAGATTACTTTGTAAGAATGAAGCAAATAATGCCAACATACTTCAGATGTTCTATTAGGGCACCTCATTATCAAGGGAGATAAGATCTTTCTGTATATATATGTGATGTGGCTTGAAGGTGTTGCTTTCAGTTGTCTTCAGATGAAAAGCAGATAATTAACTCCAAACAAAATCAAGGAAGCTCAGAGAAAACCAATGAAATCTCTAAAGGCAATCTGGTCTTCTAAAGGCTGCTATTTCATCCAGTCCATGGCTTTATCTCCTGTGGGCTATTATATGTTCATCAGGAGGTCAACAGTGAGAAGAGAGCAGAGTATACTAAGAAATTGTAGTGAAAAAAATGTTTAATTTGCGATTAAGAGCAGAAAAATTAATGTGATGCAGCAGTAGTTTAATATGCTGGCAAAACGAACACTTACAAGTAATCCTCCAAAATGTACACCAGCTGCAGAATTCCAGATGAATTTAAGATGTTCATCCCACAGGACCACTCAATGAAAATGATCTCATGCTTCGGGATTTTCAGATCAGAGCCATATGCTGTACACTAACACATTTGCAATATTAGTACCTTGCAGTAAATTTCTTAGAGCGTTATTGAATCTCATTTCCAATGCCCACAGTCAGCAAACTTCTCTCATTTCCCTATGGAGATAACCCTGTTGGATCAGCCTTACATGACGTTACTCTGGTACTAGACTGAGAGTATATTCCGCATTTGACTAAACATTAGATAACCATAGCTTCTGGTGATGAAGAATTTAATTGATTTTAAAATTTTTCACGTGATGTTACTCATCAGCTGGTGGAAGCTGCTGCAGTGGCAGGACTGGAAATGGGGGGTGACACCTGTGAGGGTCAGCTGGGCAGCCTGCAGCACCCAGCATCTGCGGGAATGCTGGCATGAGTGTGGATCAGCTGTATATAGACCCTTACTCTTCTTGCATCTCAGAAAGTCTCATGAACTAGAAACAGACTTTTTATTTTATTTAGTTTATTTGGCTCCTAAGCATTTTTAGGTCTCTGTTGACAAAAAGTAAATATCTGTAAATGAAAAAAAAAAAAGGCCTCTTAAAAGTTAATGTAATTTGCCTTATGTTCGAGACCCACTATTACACTCTGTGCTCATTATGTCCCACCTAAAAAGAATATTAAAAATCTCATTATTTTGTTGCTGGATTTTCTACTTTATTATTACCACAACAGGCAGGTAATCATTATGATAATTAATCAAGACTGAGACGTAAATAACTCACATAGGGGTTAATAATCAGATAATAACAGTAAGCACTGTTTCTGTATAATTAAGTCAAATGACATGATTTATACTGATGCAAACGTACCTCCAGAACGTAACATTTAAGGATTTTATTGTCTTTTCAAACAGCCCTACACTTTGTGATCCTGCAGTACCTGAAGGCTGCTTAAATGCTAAACTTTTGACATTGACAAAATTTGAATTGGAGACATTTTTCTTCAAAATTGTAATAATTTATTTGCCATCAACTACCATTGGCTACCATTAATTAAATTTTCCTTTTCGATAGCCCACACTTTACAGAATCACAGAATGTCTGAGGGTGGAAGGGATCTATGGAGATCTTCTTGTCCAATCACCCCAGCTCAAGCAGGACCATGCTAACTGATTGCCTCCAGAAACTTCATCACCTGTGCATCATAATATTCCTGTGGGAACATGCTGAACTTCTAATGTGGCCAATGAAAAAACTCTCAGTGATTTTCTAAAAACAACCTATGATTTATAACATAGAGACTTTCTTGTATCAACTCATAATTGGAAAGAAGTGTTGTAATTCTTAACAGTTGTGTAAGCACCAGCAGTGCTACATGTAAAGCAAAATAAGGCATTCCCAAATCACATGCAAACTTAAACCAGGAAGGAATGTTCCATAAAAGCAATGGTTTTCTCAAGCTATAGTCACTCAAGGAAAAGTTAAGCATTTTTATATTAGTACTAAAATAACTTATATTGCTGTGTCTATTAACTCAAATCTCTTTTTCAAATATGTGGAAGTAAATGGTAGGATGTAAGAAACATTTTCTAGATATAAATGCTATTTGAATGATTACTTGAGAGGAATTCTGGAAGCTACTAACAGATTTGCATTTTTGCTGAGGGTCAGATGTGAATCAACATTTCTAAGTTTGAGATAAAACTTACTTCTTGAGTAGTCCTACTGATTGAAATAAATTTCGGGGAAGGGGTGGGTTTTCATTTTTCGACCTTCCTAACGTGGGAAGATTTTCTAAAATGTGTTTTAGGTTTATTTGTCTTTGCAATTTGTTATCCTTTGCTCCTCTTCTTATTTTTCTCTTTC
>NW_008236622.1:2011467-2016048 GCF_000691975.1 Corvus brachyrhynchos
CGCTCTTCCAAACTTCAGAAGTTCTTATAAAGCTCTGCCTTAATCTATTTAGTAACCTATATGGTTGCAAAATGAGTCAGATCCAGAATCCAGGAAGGAAATTTCATGGAAATCCAAGGAGAGACAAACAGAGCTTTAGGGCTTGCTATCCTCACAGCATCAACATGCATAGTTCATTCCACCTGTACAGCTTTTACAGCTGTGGTTTCCAGTGACATTAGGTGGGGACAATCTTCAGCAACACATTTCAGGCAATAAGCTGGAAAGTCTTGAGGAAAGAAAAGCAGAGATCTCCACACATTGCCTCCTCTCCACACATTTTTAGCTAGTTAAGATTATTTAGACATTTTAAGACCATTAAGAATTAATATAAACAAAATTATAGGAAATGTCACTTTCAGGGAGGGTCTTTATCCCTCTCTGACACAGTGTCCAGGGGAATACAATGCAGGCAATATTTCTCCCTGCCACTTATTGTACTGCCAGGGCATGAAATATCTGTGAGCTGCATGGTCAATATTCCTGGAGATATCTGGTTGAATAAAGTTGTATCCACATTTGAATCCATACCTAAATAATTAGTGTCAGCCTTCCACCTGGCACTGAGGTAAAATATTCACTTTCATACCATAGCAGCTCAGCAACAAATGCTAGAAATTTTTCATCAGGACCTATGTCTCATGTGATAAGGTTTTTTAGCACTTTTACAAACTTCTTTCCTTTTTCTACTCTGCATTTTTCACTGCTTCCCCTTATTTTATTAATGCCAGTCTGCTTGAAAAGGGCACAGGGAAAAGCAAGCATTCTGCAGGGTAAATGGGAAAAGAAATGGACAGAAGCTTTTCTTAAAATGTCACTGCTCTCAAAGAGCTTGTGGCGGGCCAGTGTTATATAAGGCTGGGTTTTAAAGACATGTTATTAAATATGCCCTGATCTCCTATTTCTAGCTTGCAATTTTAATCCTCTCCACACTAAATTTAAATTTAAAAGTATTTTAACCAGCAACTTGTTACAATCCTTTGTCATGTTTTGTATCTACTGCAGCAACGCTGTCCTGAATCAAGACAAAGTAGGAACATCGTGGCTGTCAAAAGATGTATCTGACAGAACCAGTTATTGCTTTAGCAAAAAATCTCAAAGCCCTCTGTGCACAGCCTGACCCATTGCAAGAACCTGTTGTGATGGTATTTGGGGTGCATATTGTTTTAGAGTGTCTTTTAGTCTATTTGCACATGGATCATATTGTCCTTTGGGGTCAGCACTCACATTCTAAACACAGCTGCAATTGTTATCAGAGAAATTACATTTAACATGAATGTGGTCCTGGCACCAGTAGCTTTATTCTATATTTTATATAAGAAACTGAATAAACTTAGATAAAATACAACTAATACAAATATAAGGCTTTTGATGTTTTCAGTCTAAAATTTATACAGAGGATCTACATCAGTTTTTTTGAGTTTGTCTCCACTCTGCACATTTTTAACTAGTTAAGATTGTTTAGACATTTTAAGACAATTAAGAATTAATATAAACAGAATTATATGAAGTCCTATTAAAGTAATTTATGCCTCACTATAAAGTTTCAAAAGAAAATACTTTTCAAAGCTTTCCTCCCTATAATGTATCTAAAATGTAACTGAACCATACAGAAAACAGTAGGTAAGAGTACTGGGAATCTTCCTACTTTAAATGGGTGTCAGCTAAGAGGAGGTGATTATTTTCCAGTAAATGTTTAGTATAATCAGCAATTTAACACCTTCCTTAACACCGGTGTGCTTTGATAACTTTTCCAAGCAGTCCTGAGGGCTGTGTCTCTCTGGTGTCAACACCTTGGTCTCTTCTGGGACACTGTGGTCTCCTACCACAGGAGAAATATATAGAGAGAGTTGAGGCTAGGGTTTCCTTAGTACAAAATCAAAAGGGTGAGAGGAAGAATGGATTCTGGAGTGGGGCCATTAAGGGCTCTGTTCTTGCCTGCACTGCTGTAGTGTTGAAGGTTTCCTCCCTCCCTTCCTCCCTTTAAAACCAGCTAATTCTTGCATTTGGGTTAGGTCTTGGGTCTGTAAGCCAGGAGAAGACATCCAGTGAGGCTTATACTTTGAATTATTCCCAGTTTTCAGACTGGGACATACTGAGATTGAGACAACTCCAGCAGTAAGCGCTGAAAATGCTCCCAGGCTTTTCATTCCTGTGCCTTGTTCATCATTTACCTTCACCAGCACCAACAGAGGCCCTGCTCTAACTGTAAATCTAAATCAGCTGTACATCGTTCCCAGGAGGTCTGATTATATTTGTCCAAAATAATAGAGAAGCATAGCTGACTCTAAAGAAAACTCTAAACTTCCCCACCTAAAAATTTAGATCTCAGATTAATAAGTTCTTAAGTAATTGGGTCAGCCATAAATAGGGCTGTTTGCAAAGACAAGAATACATTAATCTGGAAAGGTCATACTGCTCATATCACTGAGAAGTATTAAAGTATTTATAACCCAGTTTTGAGGATCAATTGCTTGCAGTCAGATTGCATCTATTCCTTTTAAATACATTCAAACTAAAGAGTCCTCTGGAGGTTTCTTCCATGTAGTCCACAACACAGAGTAAATACTTAGGTTCAAGGCAGAACAGATTTTGGTTAAGTATCTCCTATGAAGAGTTATAAAAACCAGTATTGATTTCTGGATGTTTACTTCAGGGAAGAAGAAAAGGCTTTCCTGGTGTTGGAAGCCTAAGGGATTATTACAGACAAGAGAAAAAAAACCCCAGGATCTGCTTCTTCAGTAGCTGTCTGATGAGGGGTAAAATGTTCTCTACAAACCTGGGTGCACCTTAGAGACATGTAGGGACCTCTGCATTGTATCCCATGCTGTTAGAGCAGCCTTTCTTTTCTCAGCTCTTACAGGAACTCTGTACCATGCTAAGGAATAAATGATTTATTTGGGGACTTCTGCCTCGTCTGACTGAACCTACTATCCCAATGGTCTTTGGGAGATATAAAGTAGAGTAAACATAAAAAGGCTATGATTTTACAACTTTCCTTGTCTGAGCTTGTTATGGGAATATAGGAAACACCAGCACTGTAACACTGTGAATTGAAATTGCTCATTCCCCATTTACTCAGCTCAGTACATGCTCTACATTCTGTCTTGTCGCTTCCTGACCTCCTTGATCAGGTTATTAGAGAATTGAAGTGGTTTTCTAAGCCATTCAATTAGAAATAAACTGCATAATATACTGCTGTCTTAATCAGATTTCTGGAGCGTTTAAACCACATTGTTGTAGTCCTTATTTCATTTTTGCAAACAAAACCCCCTTAGTATAACATGCAATTAAAATAGGATAATTTATTCCATTAATCTTAATCTAAATACAATCCTGCTCTGTTGTAAAAAAAAAAAAAAGCCCATCTTAAAGCTCCACCTGAAAGTTTCCTGTTTTGCACTGGGATCATGGGGGAAATGGAAACATGAAAACAGCCAAGAAATCCAATTAGGAACAGAGGTACTAAAATAGACCAGTCTTAAAAAGTCTCAGAGGAAAGAACTGGTAGCTAAATCTGAGAAAATACTTCAAAAAATAATTTTGTTATTTCTATCTAATTTTTGCTGTTTATAAAATATGCATGACTTGACTGGGAAATTCTTAAATATAAGATATTCAATATCTTATTAAAATATATAGAGTGGTAAATTTCTTTAAGTCCATAGATATTAGAAACCACAAGTAAGTGTTCCCCAGATAACACTGGGTGAGGCATTTGGACCAACACATGACTTTAATCTGGCATTAAATTTATTGCTATATAATCTAAGTAGTCTTATCAAATTTAAAATCCAAGAATTATAAAATTTCTATTTCAAGATACTTGCACTTTTGATATGGTTTGGAATATTTGAAATACAGTTTACAGACATCTAGTATAATTACAGAACAGAAAGTTTTTAACAGATATAGATGAGATAAAGGAAAGCATTAAAGTCATATTTGTAGTGGTTTGGTCCAAAATACTCATTACTGTTTATCTTCTGTGAGATAAGAATTAGGAGAAATGCAAAGCAGGCACCAAACTTGAAAGAATATAAAGAAATTTATTAACAGACCTAAAAGAAGGGAAAAAAAAATTATACCACCTTCAGATTATAACTAATTATACCTCCTCCCCCCACCTTCCTCCCGTCTCCCACTGACAATGAAAAAAGACAACCCTTAAGATGTTCAGTCTGTTTACCACTTCCATAATAACCTTGTTCAGTCCATTTAGAAAGAGAAGTCTCTTCTTGCTCGTGCTATGAAAACATTATCACAACGAGACAGCCACCCACTTCCAAATATTGTTCAGTCCATTTAGGAAGAGGAGTCTCTCTGCCTGCGTGTGAGTCCTTTCCCCCGACTTGCAGCTTTTCCCGCAACTGCTTTTGAGGGTCCACTCTTGAAGTTTTTTGGGGTACAATTTTAAGGTTGAGCCGTTCAGAAACAAAAACAGAGGCCCTTCTCCTTCCCTGGGAGCAAAGGGTCTTCCTCATCTTCATCGTTAGGACTATCTCTGGGAGCATCTCTAGGAACTGAGGTTTCTCCTTTCCC
>NW_008236622.1:2016466-2041929 GCF_000691975.1 Corvus brachyrhynchos
AGCTTTGGGGGGAGGGGACTGTCTATTCTTAAGTGTGTATCACAGAGGCGGTCACAACTTTAAGTGGCTTAGAGAATTGTCCATATTCAAACTGGCCAGCTGATAGGTTCTATCAGGTCCCAGAGGTAGCTGTAAGCACCCCTTAGCAAGGACATCCCTTCCGGGACAATGCTTGCTAACCTATGACAATATTCAAAAGCAGAAAATCCAGCCAAATTCAGCCAAAAGAGTAATTAATCGTAGAATCACAGCATAGCTTGGGTTGGAGGAGACCTTAAAGATCATCATGTGTTGCAACCCCCCTGCTATGGGCAGGGACACCTTCCACTATACCAAGTGGCTCAGAGCTCCATCCAGCCTGGCCTTGAACACTCCCAAGGATGGGGGATCCACAGCTCCTCTGGTCAACCTGTGCCAGCGCCTCACCACTCTCACAGGGAAGAGTTTCTTCCTTATATCTAATCAAACCTATTCTCTTTCAGTTCGAAGCCATTCCCCATTGTCCTGTCACTACCTGCCCTTGTAAAAAATCCCTCTCCAGCTTTCTTGTAGCTCCTTTAGGTATTGAAAGGGCTCTAAGGTCTCCCCAGGGTCTTGTATCCAGGCTGAACAACTACAGCTCTCTCAGCCTGTCTTCTTACAGAGCATGTGTCTTTAGTCAAATAGTTTCACTTCTGGAATATGCAGTTTTGGGTTGATTGAATGTTAAAGTGTTCAATAGACTTCTATGTGAGATATTGCAGTGATGGATCTTGATTTTACTTCTCACTTGAGGACCTTCAGTCCTGGAGCCACCCCTGGATTTTTTCACTCTTCTGAATTAATTCATTCTTATTCCAATATTTTCTAATTGGTGAATGAGATACAGAAGACACCAAAGATTCCTTGCCAAGAATTCTCTGTTTTTGAAGCCATAGCTATAGTTTTCCCTTTCTATAAATGTGCACATAGTCAGGGGAGTGAGGAAAGCCCAAAATATTCATTACCATGTGATGCTGGCTGCTAGAAACAGAGAAAATGGTGCCTGTAACCTCCAGGGTTCATCATTAGATTAACCACCACTAAGGTAAGGCCATACATCATTAAAGATGACAGGCGCAGTGTTGGCAATACAAGAATAATAAGTAGAACAACTTGCAGTGTCACTGTGAGTGGGAATGGAGGAGAAGTCTTATAGATGCTGCTGAGGAGGGGGAGGGTGAATAGGTAGTCATTACCTCAGGAGAAAAATTATAAACTGCATTCTTATTCAGCAGACATGTCTTTGCTTATCAAGTTTATCTGCATTTACAGTACACTATGAGAACCAAATACATCAGTTACTCAATGTCTAAACATGCTTTTCCAACATGAAAAATATGTTGCCTATCCTGATAAGAGCTTAAATGCTTTTCATTTAACCTTCGCTTTCTCTACTTGTTTTAATGACGAATTGCTATGTACGTGATATGTTTTCCAGCTAAGGTCCTTAGCACAACATTGCTAGGGAATACTACAGCATGAATCTCCTGGTTCCTCACAGGAGTGCTGTCCTCAGGCACTTGGTGGTGTTGTTCAGTGGGACTAGAAAAGGCAACCAGCTGAAGTCCTTTTGCACTCAAGAGATTTTAGAGTATTCAAGGATAAAATCCTTCAGAACAGAACAGTGGATGAGCAGTGCGTCAATTCTTTTTTTTTTTTTTTTTGGTGTTAATAGAAGGGGAAGCTTTCATTTTAAGAGTTCCCCACGGAGAGCAGACATTTATTTACTAGACAGTGCAGACTCCCATGGCACCTAGCATCCAGCATCCTCATCCTTAGTTTAGTTTCAGCCTATCTCTACCTTTTCCATTTGCTTCGAAGTTTCATGAATTGAAATAAAAATAACTATAGAGAGTCAATATAGGTCAACTCTTCAGCAAATTAGCAAGCTCTGTACTGTTTAATATCTAAGCTTTTCTGCCTCCCATACAAAGTTTTCAGGTCTTTGTTTTGCACACCCAGTTCACATTGGTCATGGGATGCACCAACAAATAAACAAAGAAATCTTTCTCTGTTTGTGCCTCTTACCAGTCTCTGAATCTGAACTGTCTCAATCACCTCTTGTACTCACTGTCTGATAAACTTGTCTATCTCATTTGTAATGTACCAGAAGTTGTAATGCTGTGGCATGTGAGGCTCTGGGAGCATTTCAAACCATTATTTTCTTGGCTCAAGTCAATGCAACTTATAAAAAAATATCTCTAGTTTTAGCAATCCAAATTAGCACTTGAGTGCTTTTTCAGCAGAAGATCAAAACGAGAGATCAGAGTATGATTACTGACTTATGAATGTGAAAAAGTATATAACTTGTATGCATGACAGCAATCCTGTACTTGAGGGTCCATTACCAACTTAATATACCTAAAAAATAATTACATTTCTCATGTCTATAATTCCATGAAATTTTGAAAATAATGTCATCCTCTTCTTATAATGGTCATCAATACACTACCCAATCAGTAAATTGTAGAGCATGGAGACAAAAATAAGCCAACAATCCACTAATTTGTTTTATAACCTTTCAAAATCTGGATCTTTGACAGAAAAATAACTTTTTAGGTAGTTAAACTTATTAACACATTCATGTAATGTGTTTAGAAAGTAGGATTTGGTACACCGGCAAAAACCTTCCTCACCTGTCTACTTCATGCTGTTACTAAATTCTCCAGGTTCGGGGTACATAAGAAATGTGATCCTCATGGCCTCTGTCCCAAATTACGCAGCTGAGCCTAGAGAAGGGTGACTGTGTCACCTGCCATGGTGGCGGGCCCCAGGACACTGATATAAATCCACAATAGCTCACACTTCATCTTGCCATAGGCTCTGCCCAGACAAATCCTCCACCCACTTTAACAAGGCTCTGCAAGGAGTGATATCTCTTCTTTCTATTTCCATGTTCCCTCTCTTCTCCTGTGTAGTCTCCTGCACATTTTAATAGACAACTGGGCCTAAAAATGGAGCTCTAACTAAATAAAATATACTGAATTAGCTCAATCACTTATCAATCAAGAAATGATGACTTACTGCTATGAATATTAACCAGCCAAAACAGGTGGAGCATTAATGAAAATAGTGCAGACATACTCAAAAAAATAATTTTGCACTATGAAAGATAAACAAGACCATTGGGTAACTGCTGAAGATTTAGTCAAAAAAAAAAAAAAAAATTCTTGTTAATACTTTTCTCAGTGTGGAGTGACCTAGGTTTTCAATTAATCTTAAAAATCAGAATAGAAAAAACCCACAAAAACCCCTTAATATGTGTATTCTGGAGAAAAAAACCCTCTTTAATTATAACAGGATATTATTTATGTATCTAGATTTTAATTGCACTCATTTGATATACTCATTAAAATTATTTTCATTACAATCAAGCTTTTTACTCTTTTCTAACTCCATTAGACTCTACTATTCATGGAATGGAAAAAAAAGAGGTTCTGAACAAAATTATGGCACCAGACATCCCTTGAATCTGAATAGAACGCTATTTCTTTTCATAGGAATACTCATATTTAAATGGATATTACACAGTTCTAAAAGCTTGTACACATGGCTGGGGCCACTCCACAGCCTTTTCTTCTCTGTGCTGCTCCAAAGCAGCCCTCATGAGGATGCTCTTTCCCAGCCTCACGCTGCTTCCCAACAGGACTCTGCAGGATTCCACAGCTGCTCTCAGGCTGGGCTGGGCCCCTTTCTGCCTCCAGCAGGAACAGGAATGTCAGTGGGGCAGCAACCCAGCCCTGGCTCTGAGCTGCAGCAGGAACAGAGCACAGAGAGGGATGTACACACCCTCTGGACCCGTCCTCTGCACATGGAGAGACCCAGCAGTTCCTGCTGCACCCAGCAGCTCTGAGAGCATCTCTGCTCTCACAGGTCCCTCTGTTTGTCAGCAGCACCCCTGGGCCTCCCACCCCTATCTGAGCTTCCACAGAAAGAAATCATGCCACAAAGTTCACCATGAGACACACAGGAACATACCGTGGAGCTGGTTCCATTTCTTTTGGGGTCAGTGTCCCTCCAGGGGCTTCAGAGACATGTGTGTCACAAAGAGTCTTTTACAATATTATAATTCTTATTCTATTACCTTCACACACCAAATTAGTTTAGGTATATTTTTCAGAAGTGGTCCCTTGGCCATTGCCTTCACTGTGACTGCTGAAACAAATCTTTTTGCCTTTGCTAGGCAAAGTAGCTAAAAACCCTCAAAATAGGCATGGAACATCCGCACAACACTTAAATCTTAAGAAATAAGCAAATGCCAAAATCTCTGGTGTAGAAAGTCCTTTGTAGGTGCAAAGTATGTAATAACTGCCTCTTTTGAGTCAGTTCATTAAGCTTCTTGCATTTTTGAAACATCCAACAATCCTCTGAAAATGTGTAAAATATTTCCAAAGCACTTTTCTTTTAGAATTTATAACAAAAACTCTTAATTAATTTCATTAACTTTTGTATTAGCTTAGTTTCACTTCACTGGAACAAGTCTTTAGTCTCATTTCTGAAGGAATTTAGAAACAAATAAAG
This sequence comes from Corvus brachyrhynchos, assembly GCF_000691975.1. Lineage (NCBI taxonomy): Eukaryota > Metazoa > Chordata > Aves > Passeriformes > Corvidae > Corvus > Corvus brachyrhynchos. Next base: position 2,021,009 of record NW_008236622.1, read on the forward strand.
GGGGAAAATACAAAGCAAACTCACCAAAAGCAATTACAAATAACCTTTGGACAACGAGTCTTTATTACAATAATTAAAAACATTAAGTAATTTTTTTTCTCAAGAATTTCGTCATTTCCAGCATTTTGGGTGCTGAGTTATAAGTAACACATTTTCAATTTGTGCTGTTTTGTCATGTTAACCCATCTGGCCCATTGAAGAAGGTTCACTTTAACTACTCATAGAGATGATTTCCTGCTAAGAAGTTGAATTAGTATAAAAATATTTTAGTGTGCATAATTTGAACGTCTGGTAATATAACTAGCATTTTCTTCCTGAGGAAATTAGATTCATCCCTCTTTCTCCCCCTTAAAATGAAACATGCTATTTTTACATGCTATTTTTACATGTTTGTAAAAAAACACTTACAAAACAAAATACGAAAGAGTAATTTAGGTGATGTCTTTTCCCTTCCTCATAAACGATTTGATTTGATTTTATTTAAACAAAATCTAAAATTGCCACACAGAGAATATATACTATAAGAATTTAAACCCAAATTAAATAATAGAGCTGAAAGTTTTAAATTTTATATATGCATATATACACACACACACACATATATACATATATATATAGTGGAGCTATAAGATTTTTCTGAAAGTTAGGGAAATTCAGATCAAGATCAAGATTTTTAACCTCTGACTCTTCCCAAAATACCAGGAAAGCATTCACCAACAATGATGAGTTTTCAGCATTGTAATATTCTTCAGCTGTTACACATACAGACACACCACAAATTTCATGTATTCTTAATAACCAAGGATCATTCTGATCTTTTTTCTCCCTGATGGTCTTTCAGTTTTCACCAAATCACAGGTGTGTTACTGCTGGGAGATCTTGGTCATTTGAAAATCTGACCCTTGGGATTTTTCCATTTCCAAGAGCTTTGCTTCTGGTTGGATAGGTATGAGAGATGCACGGGAAGCATGCTCACGTTTTGTTTCCTTTTTTTAATCAGCTTATTTAGAATATAGCCCCTAAGGACAGTCATAAATTTTGTACAGTAATTCACAGCAACGGCAGTTCAGGTGACTAAATTCTTCTAAGCCAGATTTTATTCTGCCTAATTAAAATATATAAAAATGCTTTTTTTTTCCTCCCTTGTACATACCTGGGCCACTCATCAGTGTCTTAGAACACAACCTGACTTAGCTGTGTGTGCTCTGTGTCAAACACACAATTAGAGCTATTGGATTGTAGCTCACAAGGTTAAAGCAACTTCTGATTATGAGAAGTTCTAAGAGGTACAACACAAGAATGGGAAGTTCCCTGTCATCACAAACTGTGCCTTTCTTCTTCTCTTGATTTCTGTGTTAGAGAGCATCAATCACAATGTCTCCTGCTTGTAAGACACAACAATTATCACTGACTGAAACATCACTGGCCTAGACACACACTATTGTGAGTGGACACTGAGCAACTCTGTTTTGTCAGAAGGTCAAATAACTTTCATATTACTTATCCAGCAAGATTGAAAGGATTTATTGTCCATCCTTTTTGAAACACAAGTTAATGGGAAGAAAGGGATGGTGATATTTTTCTCAACTTTCAAAACCTGTAGAAAACCCTTTACAGAAAACACAGGGAAGCAGTTCTTAACGCATTTTAAAGACAGTATATGTTTGAGGAAGGATTTCAGAATTACCTTTAATGGCAGTATCTTGAAATCCAGAACACTTTCTCTTCAGTTCAAACCTGCTGAACACAGCAGTGTTGGCTTAAGCAAACCACCTGTAGTGGGAATCACACCACCACCAAACCCCTTAATTGAGGGCATGTCCTCCACTCTCAATGAAGAAGGTTTTAAAGATGATTCACAACAGCAGCACACTGACATGGTCACTCCCAAGAGAGTTTTATCTCTGAAATCACCCATCATCTGTGCTGATTAGTGCAGGCTTAGGATCTTTGGCAGTCTCTTACATCTCTGGGTAGCTGTAAATCAGAAGATCACATTAAATATAAACATCACCAAAAGTCCAGGATACCGTGCAACATATTAAGTTCAAGAACATATTTCACTGAATTTATCTCAATGCTAAAATTTTTAAACTAAATGCAAAAATCTGTTCCTGTGTATTTGTAACAAATGTCTATAAACCCAATATAAATATTTTCCTACTACAAATGGCACACAGCACTTTTTAAGTTTAATTTCTTCATCTACATCTTCCAAGGAAAGACTTGCTCAATAGTTCTGTCACTGAAAATATCCAAGAAATAATTATATTTTAAGAGATTATTCATTGTGTATAAATTTTAATTCCTCTGAAATATACTGTCTTAATAAGGGGAAATTATTGCATGGTACAGACAGAAGAGAAAGTGAAATAATTAGGTTTCTGTGTTTGAGTATCTATGCTCCTTTGAATTAATTCAGTTTGACTGTTGGTGGAGTTAAAATTTCATTATAGAGTGAGTTATTAGTTCTAATAAGATATTACTGAAACATTATTTCTAGTTTGAAATCATGTTTAAATGATGTACCTTATGAGCTTAACTTTTAAGGGCTAAACCATCAGGGAAAAATGTTAAACAAGTAAGTCATTGTACTGGGAGGTTAAAACTGGTTCTTGGCACAGCCTGTGCAAGGGCTTGTCTGTAGGTTGGTCAGCATGGGAGGCAGACTGACCCAGAGGTGTCTGAGGGGCAGCTGCCTTCCTGCTCCTTGTAGAGGGACAGAAATGTGCCAGGTGGACTTTTTGGCATTGGTCAGCAAATCCTGCCCCTCCTGTGAGCCAGGGTTGGACATTACAGGGGGAAAAGTAGAGCCTTTTTCATGTTTCACACACACAAGTTAAAAGATACTTAGCACACAAATATTAATACAAGTGAGTACACTCTCATTTCCTTTCACTTCATAGTGTGCGGCTGGTACCATCTGCAGTCTAGTCCATATAATTTAGAGGGTCTGACATCTATTGCCCTGATCTCATTTATCACCAGCCCATCTTCATTTTCGAAGCACAGATACTCAGTGTACAATTTTTACTGTAAAATTGAATTTGTTTCTTATGACAGAGTAGGCTTGTTGAATTTATGATTCAACATTGAACATCTTTCACCTTGGAAGTAGCTTTCCTGCAGTAAAAACGAGGCATCTCTCTCATGAGGACAGTATAACATCATGATACAGATGCCCATCCTGTTAGACAAGGTCGTGCCAGGAGAAACTAAACTTAATTTTCTGAGACTTTACAACACTTAGCCCTATATTTCACTTTACAAGGATAAATACTGGGAAATACTTTATCCCAATGTAACAACTGTCCTTTTGATCAGGGGAACAAAAAAAAGTGTTTGATGTTCAGTTCAAAATGGCTGAGAGAAAGAAAATACAAAAGGCATGCTGAAGACTTGTTACTTTTCTATCTGGTGGTTGCTGCCTTTGTCTTTACATCACAGAAAATAACCAAATCATCTCACTTGTATTTTGGAACCAGACTCTTCATTATGTGTGGGTATTTTATTCAAGACTATTTTTGCCTCAAATCCTTAGTCACTGGGTTCACAGCTTTGCTATCACCTTAGTCTAACCACTGCAATTACTGTCAAGCTCTCACATAAAACTACAACTAAATTGGTCTTAATTAATTCATGTTACAGAGAAGCAGGGACATCTTGCTGTTTCCATCTTGTCTTCAGACTTTCACAACCTCCTTCTAGTCTGCAAATCATATCATTCTTCTTTCATAGCACTTCACAGCACTTCACATGCTTCTGAGATAACAAAGTTCTGCATTAACTCGACCCCTTTGTCATGCAGGGGACAGCTTTTTCCCTCATCCACCTACAGAAGCACTGATGGGCCCATCTGGCTCCATCTCTGAAATGCAACCCAAGAGGCTGCAAATCCTCATTTTCCAAGAAAAAAACAAACCTCTGTCTTTCACATCATTCCTTGCCTTCCTCCCCTGTTTCACCTCATCACTATTTGTAGAGAGTCCCCAAGCAGCCACAGCTCAGCTCCCCCACGTGAGAAAGCAGCAACCACCATCCTGATCTGCTGCACCTTGTGTAGCTCATTTGCCTTCTCTAGAGAAACTCTGCTGCTGCCAGCTGTTAAAGGTGCTCAGTAATTTTCCAGCGAAAGTAAACACCTACAGGCTGTAATTACAGCCTGTCAAAAACACACTCAGCCTTAAGGAACTGAGATACTGCAGACTAAAGCTCCTCAGATCTGTCTGGATCCTTTTACAAGCCCAAAAAGGAAACCAGTTCACAGCTGGCGAAATATTTTCCCAATTATAATTTAAATTAGAGCCTGTGTGTTCTGCATCTGAATGCACACTCCTGGGAGAGCAGCTGGATTCTGCTGTAATTGAGAGATTTTATAGAGGAATTAGTTAAATAATTAAATATATATATATGTAAAAAAAACTAAAAACAAACCAAAATCAAACACAAACAGAAAACCCCCACCAACTACCAAAAACCCACGTTCTCATGCCTTCTGAATTACAGCTCTTTATCTATTTTGCATTGCTCTAGATCATCATTCATAGGACTTTCCTTGACCACAGCAACAATACTGAGCAAAAAATGCATGGTGCTTGATGCCCATTTTTCTCACTTTTAAATTCATTAATTTCTGTTGCTGCAAGGAACATTAGAGCATCATGGACCAAATGTTCCCCAGCATAAATTTCCACCAAATTGTCAAAAAACTTTCAAAAGCTTAGACTAAAGTATAAAGCCTCTTTTTAACAAAGAAGGAGACAGCCTGGTGTACTCTTGATGTGTTTAGTTTCCAGGTGTAAGAATGGGCATCCTTGAAGGGACTCTGGTTGATTATGCAATCATATCACAAGGTATTACAAGCAAAGGATGGATAAACCTGCATTTATTTGGGAGAAATAGAAGATTATTGTACTAAGGGCTCAACTCTTCTCAGATGTTTTGGGTTTTTTCCCCTTCCCCAAGCAGTTCAAATTCTACGGGACTTAACCTCTGATTTTGTTTCCTTTTCTACTACTGTGTATTTCTCCTTTACTAAGAACAAATCACAAGAAGAAGATATTTTGAAAATGGCTTGGACATGTTTTAACCAACAAATCCAGAGTAATCAGCAGGCTCAGATTCCCAAAGTTGAAGGTTTATTTTAGAACAGCATGCCATGTTTAATCAGTTTTCCTAGTGCTGCACAGTACTATCTGCTTTGACAAGAATATGTTGATCGTATTACAGAATGATTACTGCTAATGGAGATCTTTTAGACAAGATTAGATTTTCTTCTGTCCAGATGCCTCAAAGAACATTATTAGTTTTTGGTGTCATATTTTTGTAACATTAATATGATCAGCTTATGGGCTTGCTCATATGCTATAACTGCAGCAATTTATCTGACAGTTAAGCTGTCAGGACCACGCAGCATCTAACCCAGTGAGCACTGCTGCAATCTGGATCAAATTAGGCATTGCCCACGCAATCTTATCACAGCTGTGAGGTGACCAATGAGTATTCTGATGAGCCCCCCGCCTTTGAGGTTCAGAAATTTGCATTGTGCAACTCAAGAGATGTTTCCAAGAATGATTACTTCATGGAAATATCCCTAACAGTGAATCTGCATACTTTTAAAGGAATGTAGGTTGGATTTTTTTCCCACATAAATCAGCAAAATGGGAAATAGAGCTGTGCTGCTTTCACAGCTAGTTAATGTGGCACTGTAGCCTATTAGTATAACAGCAGTGGTGATAGTAAGTTTTTTATATAAATACAGAAAAGATAAATTACTTGAATATAAAGCACTGTTCTGTCCTTCTTTCAAAGTTACTGAAGATGTACAAGTTCCTTGCATGACCTGTATTTACTGGTTAGACAAAAAAATAATTATAAAAGGTGAGAAGGATAAAGATTAGTTTTAATACATTTTGACTAGAGAGCCTTACAATATCAACAAAGCAATACTATTGCCCTTAAGTTCAATACATAACTGGTAAGCACTCTGATGGCATGCTTCACCCCTTTTGATAATATGCCTTTAAAAACAATGTCCTTTAGGGTCCAATGGACCATGAAATAGTCTCTACAAAAGTACCAGTGGTGTCAATGCTGAGACAAACATTCATTTTGGCTGTCAGCTTTAAGGACTGCGGAAGAAATGAAGCACATTTATTATATACTGATGTATTCTGACTAGATAATCCTTTTCACTTGTAGGCACTATAAAGACAAGTGCAGATTACTGGGGGGGGACATTTAAAAAAGATTGCAATGGGCTGAAACAGTTGAGTGTCCCCAGTTTCACAGTTGGATAATTTGCCTTATAAACTTGTATTTAAATGAAAAGTTTTACTGGCAATGAAGTATGCTAAATAAACAATCTATAATTTGAAATAGAGCAAGTTGGAGATACTTACACAGAAACTGTATGTACTAATGCTACATTTATTAATTAACTTTGGAATTTGCTTTTCTATGCTGCTGGCATTTTCAGGGTTTTTTATGACCATTGTCATCTAAATTCTGTGAAATTTTGTCCTTTGTCACAGCCCAAAGACTTTTTTTTAAAGAATTTTGTTTAACTGTTGAAAGTTTTGTGTTTGAGGGAGAGTGGAATTGACTAGAGACAGACTGCAGACTTCTGTAACAGCACAGTCTTGCTACATGGTGAAAAGCACATCGTTTCTGGCTTCTCTGGTAACTCATGCCGCAGCCAAGGCAACACTCCCTGCTAAGGGCTGCCTGGATCCTGTTTCAGTTTGCTGGCAGAACACCTTTCAGAAAATGCAGTGTACTGCAGTACTTTACCTATGTATTGCTGTTGTCTTTATGGACTCTGAGATCACACATAATACTTACGAGAAGTGGGAAGTGAATGTCATTCGTCTACATACTAATGCATTCAGAAGCTGAACTTTCTTCCCCTTTCAGTGCAGAATTCACTTACCAGCTGCCATCCTACTTCAAAATTAATCTGATGCACTGATCTTCCATTGGCGCTAATATTATATAGGTTACTAGATTTGGGGTTGGGTTTAATCAAATTTCTAGGCAAGAGCTTCATAAAGAGTTTCAGTAGGAGTGGTTCTTTTGAAACCAGATAGAGGCCTCAGTAAATGCATTTTACCTTCAAAAGTTATTAAAGGCAGTTTCTGTAAGCAAAGTTTGGATCCTGAACTACAAATACATAAGTCACTATAGTTCTGTAAGCAAGGAGGCTTGTACCATGTGGGGCTTTGGTCTGCAAACTTTATAGACAAGGAAATCAATTTCTCTGCCATATTATTCTCCAATGCTTACGATATATTTGGCAGTGTGAAAGACATAAATATCACAAAAGATATTGATCCACATTATTTTAATCTCTACTAAAGCAGATAGTATTAGAAAAATGTCAGTATCATGACAGGCAGTTTAAAACTTTCAGACTTTTAACAGAAATATAAATTTCCTGACTGTATACTTTCACAGTTTCATAACACTCAGTTAGCAGCAGCTACAAATTGTCTTACTGAGATTACTACAACTGCACTGAAACAAAAATTAACCCTTTTATAGTAAAGAAACTTTACTCTAAATTTACTTATTAAATTTATTAAAACTCACTTTGTAATTAGGAGGTGGTATCAATGAAAACAATGGGAAATTTTAGGCTAAGGCCTGGCAAATCTGTGTAGCACTGAGCAGTATCCAGTACAAGCATTTGTAAAATGAACTTGTTTCTTACTTGGTGTCGTGTGGAGAAGAATACACTCAGAGATAACAATCTGCTTGGACTATACCTGAACAAAACTACTACTTTTGTTTCCTACACAAATGTATTAATGAAAAAACACACTGAAAGTTGACAAAATATCTTGTTCTGTCAAAATATTTTTTCCAAATTTTGACTCCTTAGACACTGAATTTGGTTAAATATTATTTTGAAATGTCACAGCAAAATGAAAACTTGAAACATGATTTAAGAATGTCAAAACAAAATCTATTTTATTTTCTGTTGTCAAAACCAAATCTATTTTATTTTCTGTTACTGAACATTATTCTTACTTTGGTTTGTATCAGCCTCAAAAGGCATTGAAATTATTTTGAGTATGGAGCCTGAAATGGAGTTTTGTGAAAAACTTTAGCTTCACTAACTGTTTAAATAAATCTACTTAGCCAGTCTGTTTTTCTGTATTGCATGTTCTCTCAGCCAGGAAAATCTCCATGATGTTTATTTTCTGTCCCACTCTCTGCCTGTCATGAAGCATATGTTGTAGGAGACTGATTGCATCTCAGACTGACAGCTGCTCTGCTCTTCCAGTTCTCTGTCACGAAGGAAGATAGCTTCCATTTAGCAAAGAAATTCTGCAGTAATGTGTTTGGACACTTGCCTTTAGAACTTAACCATTATAAACTCTGGGGTTCAGTGTGCATGAAATCAGGATTCTCATTCCCTTATAGGCTTCTCTGTCAACTTTTATGGAGGTAAAAATTTCTAATCCATATTAATCTCAATTCTTCTGGGAAACTGTATCCTATGCCACTCAACTTATAAATTAATTCCTTCCACCCATTTTACTTGCAATCCTTCTGGCAAAGCTGGAGCTGCAGAGAGCACACTCTGTTAGAACACACACGAACATGAGCAGATTTTTCACTTGACATCACACAGCCCATTCAGGGGGAATTCTTTATGAACCATTTCTTTCTCACCAGAATTGTAGAAAGGGCTAAAACAGAGCAGGGCATCTTACAGGTGACCTATTGACAGCCCTCTACACAGGTTCATATTACTTAATATTTCGTATGAACTCTGAATTGCAGGTGTTACAGTGCCATGATTGCAACAATTAAAACAATTAGGGTTGGAAGAGGTATCATTAAGTTATTAAAATACATGGTATTTGCTATTTGCAGAACACAGGGGTTTTTGACAAGTGAAAGAAGTAAGAGCATGACACTGCAAAACATTAAAGTGACCAATCAGATCAGAAGGCAGAAAGATGCCTCTTGGGAGAACTGTAAAATTGTTACCATGTAAACCAGCATAGAAACGTGTGGGTTTTCTTTTCTTTGACTCTTTTAAAAATTATTTTTGTGGGTGTATTACATTAGAATCACATCCTTAGGTGTTTGCATAGGTCACAACAAACGTATTGCAAACCAAACAAAACATTCTCTTTAATAAGCCAAGATCTTCATCATGACATTTCCTATACTGGGAAGGTAACCCAAAGAGTTCAAATGCAAGTGGTTACCAGAAACAATCAGGTAAAACAATGTCCTGTAATGTGGCTTTTTCTCTGCCGTGAGGTGGCAATAGGTATGGCTTCCAATAATCAAGGTACAAAAAAAAAGGCATTTCACACAGATTGGTAGAAATTGGTGTCAATATGACAAAAAAGAAAGAATGTCATTGCAGAACATCTCAGCACACAATTAGTCTTACTAGTGCCTAATTTTTTCAGTGATCTTAAGTTCTTTCCTCTAGAAGCTGAATTAGCTTTCCAACCTTTAAGTTATAAAATTATAATCCGGCTTTTTTGGTTTTTTTACTTCTCTTTTGTTACCCTGGTTGCGTTCTCCTACGGTGATCCAAGTAAATTTTTTGCCATGGGTTGGAAATTACCATCAGTAACCATTGTGTTTCTGTCCATGCACTGAACATCTGGAAATATATTCTCCATGCTTGTGCTGGGAATGAAAAGAATTGGAAGCAGACACAAAATTTCTGCCAAGATTTCTTGAGAAGAGTTATGCAAATATATATGGGTGACAATGAAAGAAGTTCAGAAAACCTTAGTTTTCTCACCTAACTGGAATACAGATTTAGTATTTAACTTGGGTTTTTTGGGGGTGGTTGTGGGTTTGGTTTTTTGTTTTTTTTTAGTTCTGGCCTGTTCTGAACATTCATTGTATTCAGCCACGTCTCTGCATCAACAACGAACTAAAATCTATGAAATTATTGACTGCTTATAGAAGCAAATACATCCATTTATCAACATTTTCATTTTGGTACAAAAAAGGAGAAATATATACTTGGAATAAAGGCAAAACAAATAAGGTATGTAGTCATAAGATTGTTTGATTTGTGCTGTATAGGCTGCAATTCATTGATATTTACTTCCTTCATAAATGGCTCTAAAGTACACAAAGGTTTTTTTTCCAGGCTTCAGACTGACACATAAAACTTGCCTCTCTTTGCACAAAAATAACTCAGATTTTAGAATGCATTAGATGAACTCATGTTTTCCAAAGATTAAGTTAATACCTACGAAAATTATTCTTAAAGAGATCAAATTGATCTATAATTTTGCCCATGTTGATACAATGGAATTTTACTAAAATAGTAAGATGATAATAAATGAAGCTTAAAACTGGAAGAAGAAAGCCAGCAATTTTGAAAATTAATAAAATTTTGTTTTGCAAGCCAGTTCTTCTCCTGCTGTTGGGAGTAACATTGTAAGATTCCTATGAATTATAGAGAAAGAAAAAAAACTATTTGGAAGATACTATTAACTTTCATTAATGAATTCAAGATGCTTCATTATGGAACACGTATGTGTATACATATCTCTGTGTCTATATATCTAATACATACGTGTGTATATATGTAATGAATATATGGATAAGATTGATTTACATGATAATACGAAGACATAAACAAATATTTGAATGGACAGAAACAAAAAGAAACCAATTAGGTATATTGGGTCTTGAAACTGATTCTATTATGGGTTGGGTTTTCAGCAGAGTTAGACACCGATTCTTTCTGACTCAAAAGGTGTGACCTCCACTCTGTCCTTTTCCTGCTGGTCATACTGCGTAACAAATGCTACAATAGTGGTATGGAAGCTTATCATTTGTATACAGCAGAGTTTTCTAAAGGAGTACAATTTTTATGTTTATATTATATATTTCTTAGCTCACTGGTTTCAGGCTATGAGTACTTGCCTTTTTACAGTAATGTTCATCATCTGACAGCTTCAAAATCTGACTGTTCATGCAAATAAAGCAAAAGGGTTTTGGCTTTTGATGTCAAATGATACAACTGCTCTTATGATTAGCACAGACTTTCAGCCCTGTTGCCTGTCAAAAATGCAAATACTTTTCCTTATACTGCCACATAAAAAGCTCCTCTGTACATTACAATGCAACCCAAACCCAAGCCAATCAAAAATGATCACAGTTCAGTGGAAGAATCAATGCGATCTGGAAAAGAACTATGTTGGAATTTCAACCATTCTTTGACAGGAGCAGTGAAAACTTCTGTAATTCAGTAGTAGTTCAAAAAGAATTCCTCCTTCCACATACTTAGGAACACAAGAAAATGCTGGAACAAAATACCATATTGCCTTCTGAGAAGCGTCTTATATTTTAGTTAAATGTCTTGGGGCAGACTAATGCTGATGTATCTGTGAGACAAGAGGGACCATAAGTGCCTCTCCTGTGTATCAAACATTACAAACTTCTATAGCAAGAGTAAAGGAAGGACTGGGTATCTCATGAACCTCTCAGTCCTGTAAACAAAGCTTTGTGGCAGTTCCAAAATTCTTCCCTCAGCCAAACACATGGCAAGGGAACATCTGACATGCCAGCTGATAGAATGAAATTGTTCAGAGATGACAGGGAAAATCGTTATTTTACAGCTACTGCCCATGCTATCACACACTCAGCCAAGTGTATTTTGTGAAACTGGAATGTGCTACTAAAAAAGGGTTTGCAAACTATAGCAATTTCTGAGGACCTCAAGAACATGCTGTCAAGACAGCATGTATTAAGAAATATGACCATGATAATGAAAGATCCAAAGCAGAAAATGACATCCTTTCAACTACTGGAAACCATTTTCTTCTTTAGAAGATGAATCAATATTCAATTAGGTTGGCTTTTTTTTTTTTTTTTTCAGTACAGTTTCTGAGTACTTTTCTTCTTTAGAAGATGAATCAATAGTCAATTAGGTTGGCTTTTTTTTTTTTTTTTCAGTACAGTTTCTGAGTATGCAATATGGAATAATGCTAGAATAAAAAATAGTGTCTGAAAAAAATTAAATGGTCTACATTTACCTTGAGGTGCAATTTTCTACTGAATCGAGGTCCTTAAGATAAACTTTAATCTCTCAACTCTTTATTTGTCATTGACAAGGAGAAGCAAGGAAAGAACAATAAATCCCTCTTTGTAGATGTAGGATAAAATGAAACTACTCCAGCATTTACCTTACACAAACAAAGAGGCACTTCAGTTCCTTAGGACACATTTGCAGGACCTCTCCCCCTTACTTACTATGCATTTGTCTAAAATTAATTTTTAGGCTAGCTTAGAAAAATGCTTCCTACATGAAAGATATGAAAAACCTTGTCTAGATCGTACAAGGGGCACTAACAGCTTTTTTTTTCCTTTATCTGATATAGGGTTAAAAAGAATATGTTTCAGAGATACTTGTGTGGGTATTTACAAAGACAAATCTGCGCTGTAACTTCTAAATCCATGTTTGCCTCATGCAGAGGGCAGAAAGAGTGCATAAGCCTCCCCTGTTAGGCTGAATAGGTGTGAGCATCTGGATACTCAGAGTTTCCATTATAAAAATACCTCACAGTCGTTACAGTTCTTGCCTATCAAGCAGAACAGCACCCTCAGCTTGCAGGCAAGGAAATGGAGCCTGAGATTACATGTGATTTACTCAAGGTCAGAGAGGAAATCTGCATTAATGTTTGAGCTCCAGTGTTTTGATACCTAAAATCCAGCTAATTCAACCATTATAGTATCCTTTATCTATGCAGGCTATAAACTTGAGCACATCCCCATGGTGCTTTCTGAATTAGAGTGAGAACCCTCAATCTCTTGCATGCACATATGCTGCAGGAAAAAACTGTAAGCAAAGTTGTTTGATGAGAATGAAATATTTAAATGTGCACTCAGGCACATCAAATGTTATTCTTTACATACAAACCAAAACCCCTCAAACAAAACAAACTTATAAAAAGAAATAGACTCTCCATACTCAACAGACTCTTGGGAACAAGAGTCCATCCAATTCTGCAGGTTTGGGACAGGGACTGACTGACTGGATTCTGTAAGGATAATTACAACTCAGCTGACAATTAAAGCAAACACCACTGGGCAATAAATTGCAATGTCCTTGTGATCTATCCAATTTTATCAAGCCTTTGAATTTCTTTCTTACTAGTTTGAGATGAATCAGGACCTTGAGGGAAACATAGGGTTTTTTACAGTGTATTTAGCTACATCTCTGTCTTCAATTCTTGGTTCCCTCAGTTTTCCTTGCAGTTTTAGCAAAAAGGATAATTTTCCCTTCTCAGTACTTTACTGGCCAGCCAATCCCTGGATAGTTTCTCTATAAATCTGCCCAAATTCTACAGAGATGTTTTGATTTCCTGGACTTAGTGGCCAGATTCTTATTTTTACTGATATTTTCCATCACCTGGTATCATGGAAAAAACGTAAGGCTGGAGAAGGCACTAATTTTGCCTTTGTGGAAAACCTTAAATATGTTTATAATGTCTCTGGCTTGAACTTCAGAACTCTGTCGTAGGACTGGTAATGTTTTTCCCTCCCTTGAAGGAACTTGAGGCAGATTCCTTCCAGCCCAACACTGCTGCCAGAGCAGGCAGTAGGATGTTACAGCAGACTGTCCTCCAGTGGAGAGGACCAGAACTGACAGTCCTGGATTCTGCACAGTAAAACTTTTCTGACCAATGTACAAACCCCAACCTTTCACAGCAGAAAATTGTGCATTTTATTCTGTAACTCATTTTACTCCTCTGCAGACTGCCAAATTGAAAAGGCCTGCAGCAGATGGATCACTGACAGACTTGCAGGGACCATTTAATTAAATGGTGCCCATTAGGGCAGCATTCAGGAGCCTGAAAGTTCACAGCTGGATTTTCATTACACAGAAACATGGAAGATGTCAATGAATTGGCATCTTTATTACCTGTTAATGTAGAATGAGTAAATTTAATGAAAAAATATATACATCTTTAAAAGTATATGTTTAAGTCTTCTTTTGTTAACTGTAAAAAAAAAAAACCAATCTAGATTACCTTTCAGGCTAAGTCCCAGCACCTTTCAGTCCATTTGATCTCAGAAACAGAGGCAATCATGGAGATTTTAACACTGTAATTGGTATTGCCTTATAGAAACACCTGGGACCTACTCTTTCAATGAAGACATCCTTTTTGCACATTGATAATAATTTCATTCCATTAGAAAGAGGCTGTTTATTATTTTTTAGTCTAACACATGACAGAAAAACAGGGGTCTTTGCCAAATTAATTACGATTTCTTATCTTGAATCCCAACAAATTACCAATGCATGTAAAGGTCTCAGTCTGGTTTCTAACAAACACAAGTCAAAAAGCCATTGTTACAGGGAAGAAAAGGAGATTGTGAGACAGGTGCTCTATAAAGGATGTGAAATGTCTGTATAGAGCACAAAGAATTCTAATATGTTAAGACCAAGAACACTGCCTTCAAATAATCATCCAACTCCAAAACCGAAAAGGTCATCAGTTAGAAACATTGCATGTATTTTATCATCTTTCTGTCAGAAAGAAGTGGGAGAGAACTACTTGAGGAATTGTGTTAAAAACATCACTCAATCTATTACAAAAACTATTGATGCAGTAATGTGTCATTAGTGGCAATTAATGAGAGGTTAAATGCTGTGTGGTACGGTGATATTGTGCATTAATTGGAAACCACTCCTGAGAAAAAAAATTCTTATGAAATTAGGGTAGTATTTCAGAATAACCAGTCACTCCTTGAAAAGAAGAGGTCCTTGAAAAGACTCCTTGAAAAGAAGAGGTATATTTTTGGTGATTTTATTTGTTTTTTACCAATCTAATTTTATATTTTGTATGTTCAAGCTTGCAGAATAGAGTGGAAGCAGACTTGAAAGAATGAGGCACTCCAGTGATCTAGGAGAGAGAAGGAAGGGCAATTCACTCTGAGACAAGTGGATGTAAGAGTAAGACTCTGAAATACTGAATTGGGATCTGACTCATGACAGTCTTCAAGCAGATGTCTTTTATTGCCCTCAAGCAGATGTCTTTTATTTCCATTCTGTACCTATAAAGGAGGGTATGTAGTAAAAACAATCTGAAAAAAAAAAAATGCTATAAGATGCTGAGGACTGTGCACATACCTAAATAGATGTTGCAAGTAGAGAATGCCTGTAAATGTACTTCAGGGGATCGTTCGTTCTGAGCAGAGAACAGTGTGAAGTGAGAACTGTAGCCCTTGAGATGGGGGAGTGCTGCAGAGCTTAGCAGACTAATGCAGTGATGTCCTGCAGCCTGTCTGCCAGGACACTGCAGTGCAGAGCAGACTGACTGGCACAGTTTAGTCAATCCCTGCATAAGGACATGAGAACAGTGCTTATAGGCCTGATAAAGGTACCTCCAGTCCAGCACTTTGGTCCAAATGTTGGCCAAGGAGTGGATATTTGTGAAACAAATAGACAGCAGTATTTTTCATAGAATGCTCTTCCACAAATATGAACTGAAGTTTCATAAACTGAATGGTGAATCTGAATGATGAGCAAATTACACCTGTTTCAGACCTAACAAGGCTCTTGTCACCGTTCCTTGCTAAAAAAGGAGTGCAGGGCTATTAGCCCAAGATGAACCTAAAATGGACCTAACCTTAGCTCAGGCTGTTACTCCAACACCTGGGAAGTTCACCATAACAGCACCGAGGTCTCAGAGAAGCAACTCAGCTCTAACATAACTGCACATGGCAATAATCTCCATGTATCACATCCTAGCTTGTAAAAGAGGGACAATACTAATACTGTACCCAACTGATATGAGGTGCCTCAATGTCAGAAAGTACAGAGAAATGAAGGAAATTGAATTTTTTTTTTTTTTTGGTAGTATAAAAAAGGTAAATAATTATTTAAGAAGGTTATAAAATTCAAGTGATGAGTCATGTCATGGACCTGCTTCACCTACATTCTATCTGCTGATCTGCCTCCCTTTTCAGCTTGGAACAGGTTGTGCCAGAATACCTCAAAAAGAGAAACAAACCCCCAGCTGTTATCACCTAAGAGAGGATTTTCTACTTTGAACTCTTTGCTTAGAATTTCCCCACCAGTGTGCCTGTGTTCCAAGAACAGCTATTTTATATTTTATGGCAATATTGAAGACCACAAAGGTGCCCCACCCCCCCAAAAATATATTATGTGTCATATGAAGAAGACACTTTTTATTGGATGGCTAATAATGTGCTAAAGGTTCTGTCATTCATGAGTAATTTGGTTATCAAAACTGAAAGGTCACAAGATATTTGCTAGTTTCATATATAACCTGAGCCAGCTATATAAAAAGGTAGATGTATGAACAAAGTGAGGGAATTTATGGGCTATGTCCTGTATGACAAGTCTGCTTTTTCAGGGTAGTCTGAATAAAACTTTCTGTTAGAGCTTGTTTGAGTGATGTGAGTGGGATCCTAGGCTGGAATAAAGAAAACTACATTTGTATAAATCCCTTGGCTCTCCTGATTGTGTGCTGGACATTTAAGACAGGATGCTGGAACTTTCCTGGGCTGCTAAACCAGTCAGCCATATCTGGAGAAGTGGTTCCCAGGTTCCATCAGCTGAGAGGCAGAGATTCTTTCCTATTCCTCACTTGCTAACTTCTACCCCTCTCTCCCATGCAGACCAGCCACTGTTGCCTTCTGGCTCCATTCCGCCTGCAGCAGCAGCTCTTGCAATGGGCACAGGAAAGGATCATCCCTGAGAGTGCCCACACCCAGAGCACAGTGGCACTCAGAGCCTTTGCACGACCAGTGAGGCCCTGTCACTGCTAGTTAGTGAGCAAAAATGCACCAAAGAACATTCAACCCATGGCAGTCCTCACAAGCAGGTGAATTTGAGAGGTTTCTCAGCAACTATTTTGCCTTTTCTCTCAACTGCTGTTTTTTATTATCAAAGGTGGGGATTTAGTTGAAAATGTTTACAAAAAACACAACCAAATCACCCCTCGGAGCTTAAAATGTATGAGCCAATTTAAAAATGTTTTATACTGATATACATATAGGGGACCTACAAGTCTGTTACTTGCACAGATGTGTCAATGCCTGATCTAAGATGCTAGGAAAATGTTTTCCATGCTTTTGAAATTTTCCAAGAGTTTTGTTGAGAATTCCTCTTGTTCCCTATTAGTTTACAACTGCATTAATGGTGCTACTCTTTGGGTTGACCAGTGATCCATAACATTTAGCTCCTTTGAAAAAAACAGATATCA
Source organism: Corvus brachyrhynchos (assembly GCF_000691975.1). Classification (NCBI taxonomy): domain Eukaryota; kingdom Metazoa; phylum Chordata; class Aves; order Passeriformes; family Corvidae; genus Corvus; species Corvus brachyrhynchos. Next base: position 2,038,243 of record NW_008236622.1, read on the forward strand.
TCCTTTAAATAAATTATATACAAATTTATCTTTGTGACTTCTATTGGGTTTGTAGGTTCTCATAATTTTTGTCCACAAACTCTGAATTTGAAGTTATTCACTTATTTATTACAACCTCTTTTTCAAGTTTCAAAATTTGGTGTATTTCCTTCAGACTTGACAATATCAAGCACTAGCACCTTTACACCAGTTTCTGAACCCCTCTGCCATCCATATACTGCCAAATATAAAATAGGTACATAAACATGGAAGATGAAAATGAAATGGGAACAGATGGGCCCATCTGCAATTATACCTCTGAAAAGACTGAGAGCCTCGCAGAGATTTATAAACCTTCTGGAGTCCAGACATTTGGTGATCTCATAAAATGATCCTGAAAGTGTTTTAAATAAGTAATTGACAATAACAATTTTATGTGGAATAAAGGAAACTTCTCAAATCAACACTGTACCAACAAAGAGAAAACAATTAGGAGCTCAAAAGCTTTTGCAAGTGTATGTAACTTGAGTAAGCAAATGGAAGATTCCAGGAAAGACGCTGTTCCCTCTAAGATTTCAGCCAAGTAAAAAAGAAATTTTTAAATAAATGTGATAAGTTGACTTGACTAACTATGATTCCAATCTGGCTGATCAGGTCTGTCATTAGGATGTGTCAGTTACCAGTTTTTCTCTATAAGAAAGGTCATGACTTTTATCAGTCTGGTAAAGTTGCTCCGTAAAATCTATGAGGCTCTTCCCTTTTTGGACTAAAAACTGAGCAAGTATTCTGCCATCCTACTCCTCCTGGAGTTAATGGCATTAACAATTCAGGGAATATCTCCAGCTTATCTCCCCACTTTCAGCTAAGTTTAGGGCACTGATTTTCTACAGCCTGCTCAATTGTAATGGCTTTCTTTCTAAAATGACCCCGTTTCTCAGTAAGATGTCAAACAGCCTAGACAGGGATGGCTTCTGCTTGTAAAGTGTTGGCCATGAAATAAGAACAGCAGTATTAAATAATATAGTTTGTATAAACTGAATTTAAAATAGCAAGCTGAAATGTCATACAGCAAGGACTGATATCCCCAAGGCAGTCATGGGTAATGGATTGATTCACAAAAATCCGAGCCAATTTGCTAGGAATCCAAAAAGAAAATTAAAGCCCATGCCTTTGAACACTACAAGCTGAAGCAGTTGAACTGAAGAAATTCCAGGAAATTTCATCAGCTGGCTTCTAAACTGTGTGAGATGTAGGAGATGCTCAAAGTGGAATTACTCCAAGGACAGAGGTCAGAAAACATCCAAGCAATAAGCCTGAAACATTTTCGAGCAATAGAAAAAAAATATTTTGAGAAGGAAATTTTCTAGGAGATATGACTTAAAAACACTACCAGCAGTCAATAAATGGTAACAGAGAGACCACATGTTTACCCAGTAATAACGTTTGCAGCAACACATTTCCATGCTTTTCCCAGCATTAACCAAAATTTTGACCTCAAAGTCATTGAAAAACCTTGAGAGACTTTGTAAGGAAAAGAAAAAGAAAAAAAACAGGACCCAAACCTCAGCACCAACAAGGGAAAATGAGAGAAGGAACTACCCTGCTGTGAAACAATGAGTTGCATCCAATTTCTCCAAAACTGCTTTTTCATTCAGCCATGGAAATACCTTTTTAGGCTAAAAAAACCAAATTCACTTAGTCTGCAAGAAATAGCATTTAAAAGAGAGAGAAAAGGTTACAGGTTTTCACCAGTCAACTTCTAAAACTTGTTCTGGGAGACAAAATTAATACATGTGCATAGTTTTTGCTTTGTCTCCCATTAAGTTATGCGTGGAGAGGACGGGGTTTTCTAAAAACAATTTGAAAAAAGTCTCATATTAGCAGTATGCAGTGGTTCTGAAAGTCTGTGTTCAACAGCCTTCTGGGATAAGAATTCAACAGAAATTTATAAAATAATGTAAGATGTAGAACTTGGAGTCAAGAAAACACCATAAATAATCATTATTTGTTTCTCCTCATCGGTTTTAATTCTGTAAATATAATTCTAACCTAATTACCTCAGGCTTAGAGTCCAAATTGCAGGCTGGGTTCCATTTGAAGGTGTTCTCAGATGAATAGCAATGTTTCCGTATCAACAAAAGAATCAAATGTCATCCAGTCCTGTTCTCCTAAATACAAACTGGAGCAACATGAATCCATTATGACATGGTGAAAATAAACCCCACAATTTCAGTCTGAAACCAATAAACTTAACTGATTTCTGTATTTTTGCTGCCATTTAAAAATGGGTATAAGTAAAGACAGGAAAGTCTCTTTCCAGAAAATTGGTTTGTTGTGATAATTTTCAAATTTCCTCTGCAATTGGCCTTATCTTGTGTTCAGATATTTTGCAAAAGGGACCAATGAAGTTTATCTAATTTAAGTCTAAATACCCATCTCATAAAATATATGATTATCTGGGGAGAGAGAGTAGAATAAGGAGGTGACACAGCCTAGGGAACTTAAAAGAAATTCAATATCATAATCTATTTTCATGGTAACTTGGTTGATTTCTTAGAGAGAGACATTTAGATCTGAAAAGGTATAAAAGGACCAATAGAGAAAGTCTGGAAATTGAAGCTCCATCTAGAAAATGCTACATACTTTTTACTTGAAGAGCTAAAATTTTTAGAATATTTTAACAAAAGGAATAGACTTTCCAGAACTTCAAATTTTTATTCTTAACTTCTAGGTAGATATTGTAACAGTGATACCAGAAGTACTTAACCTGTAATATAATAAAAGACAGACTCAATGATTACAGCAGACTCTAAAGCTTGAAAGTGATGAATTTGTTAGGAGAAAATATTTTGGGATTAGTTCAGGGAGTAAACTTGTAGTGCAAAAGAGTAAAAAATGTACCTACTTCATATTGAATCAGCTGTTTGTGTGAAAAATTACTTGCTCCTCTAGGCAATATTTTAAGTAATACTTTCGGTTGATACGCAGAATTTGCAACCATTATTTTTTACGCTGGTGTATCAACAGTGGCAAGGTTACAAGTTTTGTTCACTTTCCAGTACTTCTGCCATTCTCTCTGTTGGTACAAATCTGCATTCTTGCCCCCTTCACTTGTGTTTCCGAAGAACAAAACTGCCAACTAGTTCACTAAACCCTTGCAAACCACGTTGTGATCTAAACATTTTTATTTCTATAACGTTGAATCATGCAGGGAGCCTTCCATGCAGCATTTATTTGCAACAAGGAAAATAGTATAAAGTTGCACAGCTATTTGAGCTCTGAGGTCATTCAAAGCACAGTGGAATTAAAATTACTCTCTGCCACAAAACCCTTCAGTAACTGAGGTGTGGAAAAAGGGAGAGGAAATTGAAAAGATGGAAATGCATGGGGTATTTAGGGCTGAGGTTATCACCTCGATTACACAGAAGAGTAAAACAAAATGAACGTAGATAGATAAGGTCAAAATGTAGTTTGATATTCCTGTGCAGCCTAAACGACAAAGGAAAAGGATTTACTTGATTTTTTTTCCTTCCAATTCTCTATAAAGTATTCTCTCCCAAATAACCAGACAATATCGGTTTAGCAACTGGAAGTGTGGGAATATATATATATGAATGCACTTCAAGGTGCTACAGCTTCCCTGCCACCAGCAGTGCCTCTAAACAGCCTGCAGGAACACTAATTTGCTCTTAAACACACACACACACA
>NW_008236622.1:2041946-2049141 GCF_000691975.1 Corvus brachyrhynchos
TCCCTACACAGAAGGAAAAACCTCTTAGGAGGTCGAGGAAGACTGGAAAAGGGTCAGAAAAGACTGGAAAGTTTCTGCTGCTGCTGCCATTCACATATGCTCTGCCTGGATAAAAGGTCTTTGTACCACGTCACTTGAAAGATCACAGTGCTCTGTCACGGGTACTGCTGACACCTTTCCACGTTATGCCATGAACCAGAGATCCAGTAAAATGGAGTAACATAAGATTTCCTCCTTTCTCACATCAGTCAGTGCACTTCTCACCAGTTTGCCCTCTTTCTTAAAGTAAATACAACCGTGATTCTCTCTTCTTTTCTCTTTGCAGAACATATGTCCTTTAGCTCAGGAAAGGAAATGAGAAGGTTGTCTTCTGAGCCTGTCATACAACAGGCCAGCCTGTCTAACTTACAAGGTCAGTAGATTCAAAAAGTGAGGTTTTTCTTCTCTTTTCAAATGAAATGCAGTGATAAGTGCTTACTTGATTAAACCAGCGGATAAGAGCATCTATTGTAATTCTTTCCTCTCTTTTCATTTATTCCTTTGGCTCCAAGAGATAAGAATGGAGAACTTTTACCCTGGCATTGATCCAAGCTTTGAAAGGACTTGCTGATTATGGATAATGTTCTTATTCAAATGAGCAGTCCCCTTGAAGCAAATACTAATGTTGTCTGACTGTAATGAACAGGATTTAATCCTATATTTTAAATGAATTTTTATCTCATGAAAGTATATTTATATATTCCTGTCTCTAATCTGACTGGATTTTACCATTGACTTCTGCTAAAGAAGAGTCTACATTACATGAAGCCATCAAGTTAGATCACAGTTAAATATCTTTCCCTTAAATGTATGCTTCCATAAAGAAAATATAAACAGTCACAATAAAGGACAAGAAAATTAGGAATTTCAAATGTCATGTTAAATATATTTGTATTTATAGACTAATTAAAAATTTATACACTAAATACAAATTTATTTAAATTCTCCCTCTATATTGTCTCCTTTACAACAAAAGATCCAAGCACATTTAGCGATTTCATATACACAAATCATTTTATCATCTTTCCTTTCTTCAAAGCTTTTAAATTCCAAAATAAGCCTTATGACATGGGAGAGCCATCAGAAAAGTAGCATTCACAGGGTTGATAAACAATGTATATATACAGAGATATAAGATTTATTTTCTATTATTTCCCTAATAATTCCTAAAAAGTGATTTCTTCTGGACACTCACCAGACACCGAGCTGATGCTTTTCACCAGCACTACCTATAACTGTCAAAAGATCTTGCTCTTGACACTTAACAATCCCAGAGATCATAATTTTATATGTGGAGCTCAAGCTGTTTTTTCCCCTGCGTCGCTACATTTATCTACACTGAATTTCACCATTTTAGTGCCCCGTCACTAGACTTAGGAAATCCTTCTGTAATTATTCTTGATCATTCTACCTTAAATCTCTCATAACAGTAAATAACACCACACCACTTCTCATTCCAAGATCCCTGACAAACATATTGAAATATGGTAATACTTGTTTTTTTCCCAGTATAGAAATCAGAATCCAGAATTAGAAATGGGGCAGAGTCCCTTATAAATAAATGTATCTACATCTAAAAGATGAGATAGGAAACAACACAAATAATTGCATTGTCTCTAGCTATAGAACAATATTGAGTTAAATATAGGTTGATTTGATACAAAACAAAATTAAATATTTTAAGACATTTGAAGGCTTTTTAAAATATTAAAAGAGAAAGCAATTAAAAAATTAACAAAAAACCCCATCTTTTTGCAAAAGTACATAAAAAATTTGTTGCTTAAATATGTTCAAAATAGTTCTGGGATGATTTAAGAATGATTCCATATTTTTATTTTCTTCATAATATGTAATTCAATTAAAGGCAATGCAAATTCACTGTCTATGCTGGAATAGCTGGATCTGTGTTTTGGTATCGGGTCAAAAATTTTTGATCAATGCAAAATGGTTCATAGTTCTTTACAAGAATACTCACTTTTAGCCCTGTAAATGTATCCTGCAGCTGCAATACTACTGAGTGTTCATTTGGCACATTTGATTTAAGATAAATAAATAACTTGCCAGTATAACACACAATGTATGCTTGTGTGACTGCATATACAAATACTTCCAATGCTTCTTAGGAATTAAGATATAAGCAAGTTCTGACTTGAGTAAGACCATATGTATACTAGTTGACAACTTATTTTTTGTCTCTAATACAAATTTTTTGATTTCAGAAAAATTCAGTGAAAACTCTTTAAATGAGAAATGCAAGTTCATTTATAAAAATCTGAGTCTTTATACAGTTTAAAAAAAAAGGGAATGAAATTTCAAGGGGTATCTGAGAATTTTTTCCATGAATACTCTATTATTCATAAGCAAAAAACTGCAGCCTTTTGTAAAGCTTGAATATATGAGAAGAGTAAAATGCTGGATTATTCAAAGTTAAAGAGTTCATTTCAGCTTCTGCAAAATGATGGTGCTTTTGATGAGTAAGACTCAACTGCTGACAATTTATTGACAAAATCATTGTTTATTCCTAACCTAAGAAAATAATTCAATAACAAACCATGTGAAATTATTTATTCGAAGCAGGAGCTGATGAAAATCATTCTCATTATACCTAGATATGATTTGAAATCTTTTATTTAATGTATTTGATAAGAGTTTGAACCTTTTTCTCAGTTCAACAATTATAAAAAATTTCCCATATAAGTGAGATCCCATAATAAGCAGAATTAACTCTTCTGGATAGTTTTTAAAGTTATCTTACATAGTTCTTAAAGTCAGCTAAGGATTCAGAGGTGTCAGCCTGAAAACCTCTCGAGTCCTTGAGAATGCCTGTGACTGTAGTTAGTCCTGGTCAGAGTTTGAGGAAAAGCCAGGGCAGCAACAGCTCAAATGTCCATCCCTCTCTACAGGATCTTTAAAACTCACAAATGGCTGAAGTTCAAAATTCTTAATATGAGAACAAAATGAAGCAACCCCACTGGATATAAAGATATTAAAAATATTTTATGTGATGACAGGTCATACACCCTAATGCTGAGTAAGGTTATGAATAGAAAATATACTTAGTGTGAACTTCAAATCCTTTGCTAGAAGGTAAAAATGAGACAAAAATGGAGCTGATGACATTTCAGTCAGACGAGATGGGAATGGGATAGCAGCTTTGAAAGTTGAGACATAACTCAAGGAATGCAGAAGAGTCAGTAGCCTGGTATTTGAAATACAGATTATTTTCAGAGCTGAATCAGGCTTTAAAGACAAAACAGTAACTACAAACCTTTCTTATCTCTCACAGAAAACAATCCCTTCTTAGTCTGTGAAGCTATGAATGCAGGTCTTTCCATTTCCTGTTATTGAAATTCATGAAATTCATGAAATTCAAGGTATATTTCTAATGATTTGGCAGGTTGGGTATAGAAGTCTCAGCACACACTTGTTTTGGAGCACCTCAACTCAACATGCACTTTGCTAAGCAGCTCAGTAGTGACTGTCCTGTGCACCCCATCCAGAAGTGCCATTGTCCCTCTCTCGACAGGAAGCCTATCATGGAAAAAGATCTTGGAAGTAGCCCTGACTTTCCCAGCAAATCTTCTCTACCTGGTGTAAGCAACCCAACTAATCAATAATTAGATGGATGCAAATGGTTTTTCAGCATTATTGCCAGGACTTATAATTTCAACTAAAACCAGCAATTACCTGGTGGACATATCTATTTATGTACACACCAGTCAAATCAGCTCTGCAATAGTTACCAAGTAGCTCCTATTGTGCAATAAAATCATTTTGAAGGGGTGATCCTCAAATGAATATTGACACCTTCCACGCTAGATGTCCAGAACTGGATGTATAACAAGCAATTTCTACAAACAATGCGACCGCATGTCAGGTTTCGTTGCTCTCAATTTTACTGCTTTTCTTTCTTCCAAGAGAATGTGTACAAATTCACACAACTGCTGCAAGAAATTTATCTATAACTTAAAACATAATTGAGCACTAAGAATATTTTTCCCTGCTGCTGACCTTGTAGTAAATTCTATCCCTAACTGATTGGCATGCCTGTCTACTTTTAAACTCTAACAAAATATATACTTCACCTGCTTTCTTTTTCTTTTTGAGCAGTTCCTTATAATAATTTGCTGCAGGGGAGAAACAAAGAAAAAAAAAAAGATGTTTTATGTCCATTCAAAATACACAGTTTCGTGGAAGCAGTAAGCAAGTGCATATCTGACCTCCTGCCTTATATAGCATGGAAACGAAAGGATTTCCATGAAGACACAAGCAGAAATTGAAGACCTCAACACCCAAAATAAATTTAACCATGATAATTTCCCAGCCTGGTTTCTTTCAGATGTGTGTTTCACACATCTTTGGGTGCTGGGTCTGACTGAGGCCTCTCCTACAGTGGGGGCATTTTTAGAAACATTCTCTTCCTTTCTGATATCTGGTAAGGATTGATGTCAACATTCAGATGTTCCCCCAGGGAAAGCACTGACAGGGCCTCTCTCTAACTGATCAGCTGCTCTAATGCTGCTGAGATTAACTCAGGACATCGAGGGAACTTCCCTCTGCTAGACCCATCTGAAATTAGGCAACAGTTTTGAGAATTTCAGACCCACAGACATACATGAAAAATACTCCAGAGAAATCAAAACTTTAGTGCGCAATCTAAACTAGTGCTTCTTCTTTTACTTATGCATTATACTGTAGTCTGTACAGTGGTTGCAAAACATATTTCTTGAGTCTTAGAATTCCAAGCACTCTTTAAATACCTTTCTTTGTTACCTAAGCAGGTCATCCAGAGCAAACAGAATTCCATTTCTCAGACAACCCGGAGCATGTCCTTGAGGAGATACATGTGTGGCTACACAAAAATGTGTGCAACCGTGTTTGCATTTAAATACAGAATGATTTATTAAGAATTTCCATTTCCAAATCCTGTTGGAAATGAGTCTCTAAACTTTCCATGACTTCTTTCCAGTAACTTCCTAATCTCTGCATTTACTGGTAAAGGCAGCATTCAATCATGTTGATATTGCACAAGTACTGCACTGTGCGTCAGACAGATGTATTACCAGTGCATGCCTATGAAAATATTCATGTAAAGAGTATTAATAAAGTTCACAGAAAAGAGTTTATATCTTTTTGTAAAACTGCATACTAAATACTCTTATAATGCAACACACATATAAAATCAATTTTAGCATTTATAAAGGTGTAAGAAAAGTAGAATGAGGCAATTTGAGCTGTAGAAACAATAGAATATTTTTGCTACAAGGACCAAACCTTCGAAAGAAATATCAGCATTTAATTTATGTGACGCTTCAAGGCTATCACATACTGTTTTATGTTGGTTTGTTTTTGTTTTTCTAATGAGGGCAGTAAGACAGAAGTAGACGGAAGGGGTTTTTTCTCCTAATTTTCCTTGCTGTCTTGCCTTGATTGCAGCTACAGCAACTACATTGGTGTACAATGATACACTCGACATCCTCATGCTAATAATTGGTGCCTCTGCTCATTTTCCCCAAGGCCATCTGGGTGAATTCCCGAGATCAAGTTTTTTTTATAGAGGCTCTCAGCAGGAGGGAGGGCTCTCCACACCCTCTTTGAAATTCAGTGTGCTGGCACATCACAGCTGCTTTCTCAGAAACTGTGGGAATAATCAGCACTGCAGGAATCAGGGGAAGCTGCTTTAGCTCTCTCCGGAGGCCCAAGCAAAAGGTATCCACTGCATGGATCTGAACCTCCACCCATCTTTTCTGTAGCCAAGGGAGTTCAGAAAAATGTCCAAGTCTAACCTGAATCTGGCAACTGTTCAGAAAAGAAAAGTACTGACCAAGACACCAATGTCAGCTGTGGTTTCTTTAATTTGAAAATAAACCTGGTAAAAAAATTCACTGAATACCTCACCAATAGGACAAAGGGGGAAAAGCTATAGAACCAGGACTAGCTGAAATGTTTATTTAGTCCCAAAGACTCCTTCATATTTGTTATCTGTTCTATTTTGAAATTATAGCTTTGGGTTTGTTCTTAGCTGATATACAACTGGGCTGAGAGTTCACATCTAAATTAGAGAAGCACCAGACATTGAAGTTAATGCATCAAGGTATCAGCAGTGTTCGTTCCTCTGTCATGTCCCATGGCCATGGGAGCTTTAATGGATCAGATGGTGACTGTGAAGCAACTACGACATACCCACCTCCCTAAGAAAGAAAAAAAGAAAGAGAAAATAGAACAGCTGTATGTGTTCCCATGTACACAAAGAAATGACCAACCAATAAAGGAAGTAAAAGCAAGAGTGATTATCCAAAGCATAGAATAATTGTCAGTTACAAATGAAACCATTGCAGTAATACTGACCCTACTGAGTGGTTGGCCCTTTTTTTTTTTCCTGAAAAGATTTACAATTCTTCGAAAAATAAAAATTTTGAAAAATACTGATTTACAGAACTCCTAAGTATCAGTGGATGCTGATATTGGCTCTACAACTCTTGGTAGCTTTTAATTATTCCAAAGTTATCGTTTTCAAAGGAAACTACAACTTATTTAGAGAATTTATTATTTTTACTCAGAACTTAATCTCTGGGCACAGGCATTTCCTTTTCCCTCTGTCCTACATCACTTTGTTCCCTCCTCCTTCAGAGGGTCTTTGTATTTTAGACCATATCTGAAAGCTCATTGGATATTCTGTTTACAATGTTATTTTGTAGAGCTCTAATTACTAATGTATTTAGCATTCTGAGACAAGACTTCAAACCTTCTGACAAATTATTAATCATGGATATGAGAAGCTCAAAAATAAGAAAACGAAAAGCTTATTTGTGGCCATGAGCTTGTTAATCTTTGTTATTCAGCAGTTATGTGTGTTAACAGAATACTAACACAAATCATGTAATGGGAAAATTTCTACATGAGAACTTTTTTTCCTGAGTGACATATAGATTAGCAGGACTCCTCCTGCTACTCTGAACCGTTTATCAACTTCCCTTCAGCCCATTTTGTTGAAACAACAAATCAGTGTCAGCTTACTTTCCCCACTGATCTGCCTCCTCTAATCTGTTTATTAGAACTCTGTAGGAAAAAATAGACTAAATTCTTGACATCATATTATTTAGCAGGAGACTAATTAATTTTTTAAATTTAATGTACCTTAAAAAAAACCCCAAAC